>NC_079413.1:12711577-12714637 GCF_026213295.1 Gadus chalcogrammus
TATCTCCAAAGCACCTCCTAACAATTCATGCATGCATGCACGCACACACACACACACACACACACACACACACACACACACACACACACACACACACACACACACACACACACACACACACACACACACACACACACACACACACACACACACACACACACGTGTTGATTAACTGTGACATTAACATCTGTACTGCCTACTCTCTCACACACAAACTCACCCATGACATAACACACATGTTAGAGTCAGCACAGACATATCTCCTCAGGTACATATATAATCAACTACGGAATAAAGAGTCATACTCATCCTGCAGGTTTTCCCTGAGTTAATTATTAAAGCGAACACAAACACAGACCCACAGATCCACGGACACACACACGCAGACACACACCAATCCACACACCAATGCAGAGTAAATGGCAGCTGGTGTGGTATTTTTGTGTCGTTGGATTAGAAGGAAAACAATGGAACAAAGAAAACACGTTTAATTAAACCCAGATTAATGAACTAAACACTAATCGTGTGCCTGTGTTTCTGGGTCTCTTGCCAGAAGAAGAAGGTGGATTATTTACTCTTGCTGCGATAGGTCAGGGTCAAAGTTCAAGGTCTGGGAACACAGACATTTTCACAACACAGCTTGGATCAACAAAGCTTCTTCAGTGACATTGCATTGCGTGCATGTGAATGTGCGTGCGTGTGCGTGTGCGTGTGCGTGTGTGTGTGCGTGTGCATGTGTGTGTAGTGCGTGTGCCTGTGTGTGTCTATGTGTGTGTGTCCAACCTTAATAGCAATGTGACCCCAGAGCACTGTGTGCTGTCCCTGGGACTTTTTTGTGTAAACCAATCTCACATCCTGAAACCCCAAACTACTTCTCCATTCCTACGTTCTTTCTCTATTTCATTGTTTCCGTCTGCCTCTTCCTCTTCTACTTCCTCTCTTTCTTTCCTCTCTTCGTCTCCCCTGGCCCCCTTTCTCGTCCTCTCCTTCTCTCCCTGTTTCTCATTGGATCATAGAGATCCAATGAGAAACCCTGCATGGAAGCCATGCAGGGTGATCTGGCCTGGTTGAACTGACCTACTGACAGGTCATGTGACACTAAAGAGAGAGAGAGAGAGAGAGAGAGAGAGAGAGAGAGAGAGAGAGAGAGAGGAGAGAGAGGAGAGAGAGAGAGAGAGAGAGAGAGAGAGAGAGAGAGAGAGAGAGAGATTGAGAGACGATGGCACAGTATCCGCTTACAGGAGAAAGCAAGACGCAGGAGATGACAGAGGGGAAAGAGAGGAGCCAGGGAAGAGAGAGCAGAGAGAGAGAGAGAGATAGAGAGAGGCACAGCTTCTCTTACAGGACGTGGAGGTGTCCCCTTACAGTAGAAACATCCTCTTCCTCCGGCTCGTAAACCTTAAATAACTCCACAGAGAAGAGCCCGCTGCCATGGCAACCATCACAAAGCAAACAACCGGCCAATCACGACCGCCGAAACATCCTCCAAGTTCATGGCGGTCATGGAGGGTAACAGAGAGCAACACACCAGACAGAGGTCTCTGGGCAGGGCGGGCTAGGGTTGAGGGGGGACCAGAGGTCTCTGGGCAGGGCGGGCTAGGGTTGAGGCGGGGACCAGTGTCCCCAGGTGCCTGCTGGGTAACCTATCGGCTTCCCTGAGAAAGATACTTCTACCTGCTTCCTAATGACATGTACATCTCTCAGGTCAGTTTGGATGAAAACCTCACAGCAGAACTCAGTAGTGAATACCCCCATCCATGGAAGGCCGAACCAAAGGCTCACTGCATCCTAGTGAACAAAAACCCTCCTACCTTTCCTCGAGGGAGGCAGGGCTGAGCGACTGGAAATACCAGCATGTGAATGCTGACACAACGAGCCATTTCTACCGAGCCGTGGTGACAGCTGTCAGAGGAGAGACTCAGTGCCTCCCAGGGAGCAGGTGAGGAGGAAGAGGAGGAGGAGGAGGAGGAGGAGGAGGGGGGGGAGGAGGGGGAGGAGGAGGGGGGGGGAGGAGGAGGAGGGGGAGGAGGGGGGGAGGGGGAGGAGTAGGAGGAGGGGAGGGAGGAGGGGGGGGGAGGGGAGGGGGGGGAGGGGGAGGGGGAGGAGGGGGGGGGGGAGGGGGAGGAGGAGGGGGGAGGAGGAGGAGGGGGGAGGAGGGGGGAGGAGAGAGGGGGAGGGGGGGGGAGGGGGAGGAGGAGGAGGACGGAGGAGGAGGAAGGGGGGGGGGGAGGAGGAGGGGGAGGAGGAGGAGGGGGAGGGCGGGGAGGAGGAGGAGGAGGGGGAGGAAGAGGAGGGGGAGGAGGAGGACGGGGAGGAGGAGGATCAGGAGGAGGAGGGGGAGGAGGAGGAGGATCAGGAGGAGGAGGAGGAGGAGGAGGAGGAGGAGGATCAGGAGGAGGAGGAGGAGAGAGGAAGAGGAGGAGGAGCAGGAGGGGGAGGAGGAGGATCAGGAGGAGGAGGAGGAGGAGGAGGAGGATCAGGAGGAGGAGGAGGATCAGGAGGAGGAGGAGGTGAGGAGACAGGAGTAATCAGCCCCCTGGTAACATCTCCACCTCCTAACTTCCTCCACATCTGAGCCTTTAGCATTAGCACCAGCCTTTCTTCAGGGAAACATCACTATAGTCGCACCCTGCCAGAACTGTTCTCCTGAGGAGGCTGGCCAATTGGCTGAGCAGGCTGTTTGTGCAAGGCTGTTTTCTGACTGCCTGTCAGCCGCTTCAGGCCTAGCTAGAGTTTCCCGAGCCGCAGGTGAAAGTGCTACCATGGCAGTTTCTGGCTGGCGGGGGTTTCCGCGGAGGACCCATTAAACCTCCTATCTGTGGGGCCTTGGACGGGTCAATCTAATGCTTCCTCATTCTGCCAAAGCGTCAGCGCGTGTTTGTCTCTGTTGGACAACGTCCAATAGTACCCGTCCATCTAACACGGTACCAACAAGGCCCTGAGGAGCCGTTACAGCGCTTTGTTAAGTCAGTGAGTCGCTCAGACTCAATGTCTCTCTGTCCATCTGTTTGTATCTCAGTCAGTCTGTCTTTCAGTCAGTCTGTCTGTCTGTTCTGTCCA
>NC_079413.1:12714737-12735987 GCF_026213295.1 Gadus chalcogrammus
GAGAGAGAGATAGAAAAAGAGAGAGAGAGAGAGAGAGAGAGAGAGAGAGAGAGAGAGAGAGAGAGAGAGAGAGAGAGAGAGAGAGAAAGAGAGAGAGATAGAGAGAGAAAGAGAGAGAGAGAGAGAGAGAGAGAGAGAAAGAGATAAAGAGAGAGAGAGAGAGAGAGAGAGAGAGAGAGAGAGAGAGAGAGAGAGACAATCTGATAGAAAATATACAAAAAAAATGCCAGGGAGGGAGTGATAGCGATAATATGGGGTGTGTGTGTGTGTGTGTGTGTGTGTGTGTGTGTGTGTGTGTGTGTCTGCGTTCACAGGAGAGTGTGTGGGTGATGATTTGTTTGTGTGTCTGTGGGGGGTTGGGTGGGGGGGTTATATTGCAGGATCAAGTGAATGTGAGCGAGGGAGAGTGAAAAGAGAGCGAGGAAGAGCGAGAGAGAAAAAGAGATTGAGAGCGAGATTTGTGTGGGAGACAGAGCAACAGAGAGAGAATGAGAGTGAGAGAGAGAGAGAGAGAGAGAGAGAGAGAGAGAGAGAGAGAGAGAGAGAGAGACCCTCCTTCTTCCCCATCACACCAGTGCAATTAGTAGGCGTTCACAGTGTGTCTTGAACAGAGAAGCCCGTTCACTGGCCGGCTGCATCCATCGCCTCTCTGCTGCATACTGCAGCACACTTTCATGTCTGCACTCTGCACATACACATCCACACAGACAATCACACACACACACACACACACACACACACACACACACACACACACACACACACACACACACACACACACACACACACACACACACACACACACACACACACACACACACACACACACATCTTGCCATTGTAATGCCAACAGCCAACAACACGTGTAAAGCATACAGTATAGAATATTGTAGATAATATAGCATACATTTATGCATATGCAATGGCAAGAAGAAGGATTGATACCTTCTTGGCAGTTTTCTGATTTGTGCTTGACTATCGATCTGTGGAACTAAACCAGCTTTCCTCCTCCTGTATGTTATTTTTTCTTCAGGATCTGTAAACTCAATCCAGTGAAACACCACCACCACCGACCTCCACCCATCACACCTCCCTCACATCAGCCAAGTGTGAGCTGTGCACCGAGGCAGAAAATATCAAACGAAACTAAAACACAAGACATCCTGCCAATGTGCCCCCCCACCCTCTATATACCTGACCAGCGAGCTCGACTAGTGTGAAAGACTGAAAGGTGTTTCAGCCAATGAGGCTAGGGCCAGGGCCAACTGCTGGATGGTGTAGGAGCTTGCAGAAGTAAAAACAACACGAGAGAAAGGATCCTCTGAGCTGTGGAGATTCTTTTTATCTCTCTGTCCCTCTCCTTGCTAACTCGAAGGGGAAAAATGTTATTCCGGACCGCTGGAAGGCATGAGGGGTGGCAGCTGCAACCGTCAACGGAAGGAAGAGAGAGAGAGAGAGAGAAGGAAGAGAGAGAGCAGCGACGCTACAGAGACGAAGGATCCCGGCGCCAAGGGCCGAGTGGACGGAACTCCCAGCGAAGTGTGTGTGGTGTGCATGGGTGTACGTGTGTGTGAGTTCAGCCTGCGGATGAGGTCACTATCGTATTCAGACACCTGGTGGACACTGATTGGATAGCTGCAGCACCCCCTGCGACCACCTTGTCAGAGGGGGCAAGAGCCACGTGGGTGTGAGGGAGAATCCAAGAATTGTCATTCTATGGATGCGTCGCTGCACACGTTTGTGAGTGCATTGTGTTCACGAGGCTGACGAAAAGTGAGCTGCTCCAATTTGGACGGCGGCCAACCACTGGATGTATCACATCTTCATACATGTTGAAAAAGAAAAAAATGAAAAAAAAGATATTAAATACTAATAAAAAAAGGAAATTGTATACAATTACGTGCTTTACAGGTTCTAAATATTCTGAAATCGAGGAGTAAGGAAGAAGGAGGGGGAGGAAAAAGGACAGTATTTTAATATAATGCTCTTATGTTCGGAGATGTATTTTGATGTGCATTCAATGACTATACAGTCACTTCATTTTCATTGGTATATACCGGACATTGTGTTATCATTCAGCATAGTATATACAAAAATATGACAATATGGGAAAAAAAAAAAGAATATGAGTATCATTGTCCCATTTCGCTGTGAATGCGTGTGTACAGGTGTACCGTACATAAAGGTGTACAGTAGATACGTGCTATCGCTACCTGAATGTGAGCAGGGTCCAACCGGAAATCAGGTCATTTTGTCTCATGTCAAACCCATAGTTAAACAGTCATTGTAATGTAATGACGTCATCGATTTCAACATATTGTGATAGCAGAGAGTTTACACACACACACACAGTCAAGCCAGATTTTTTGCATTATGTCTTGTTTGTCAAATGTAGCCATGGTCATTCACCATGCTACATTTCATCGGTTCCCTATGTCTAGGGTAACAGTGGATAGTCATCTCAACTGGAGACATATTTAAGTGTTAGCGCATTGAGAGAAAAAAAAATGTTCAACACCAAACTCTTTTACAAAGCTCATTATTTAATGGTGTATATAAGTATTTGATTCGGTTTAAATGTAAGATGTGATGTACTAATATAATTGTGTATAGTATTTCCTAGAGATGTTTATTTTCTATAAAATGGAATATGTTATTGCTTATAAAAATGTTATTAAAAGAATCCATTAAAAAAAGGAGGACCTTTTTTGGGAATGTCACTTAAGTTGGAGCATGCTGTTTTTATTGATTTCCTATACATGTCTGTTGATTTGGAATCACGAGCATCACTTTGTTGGAAATGTTTTTTGTAACGCCAATGTGAAATATACCAGCACCTTTCAATGCTGCCAAGACCCCCCGTCTGCTCTTTGTCTTTACTGAATGTCACTCATAGAAAAAAACTAAATAACTACAGCGGCCACACCAAGGGAACCAGAATAATACACCAGGTGAAGCCAGCACGTTAAAAGAAGAGTCACACCACCATAGTAAAAAACCAAAATGTTTACTAAAGGTCACGTTCTCCCTGAATACCCATGAGAAAAGCCCTCTACTGAAATGTATTTATCCCAAGAAACCTTTTCAATTTCTTTGAGGAGATGTCAGTGAAGAGGCTAGTTTTTTTGTTTTTGTTTTTTTGCCAAACGATATATTAAAAGTTAACAATATAGCATACATACAGGCTGGCTCTTATTGGCAATACTTTTTCTTAAGAAACTGAGATGTCTGCCTTTAGAGTTCAGTGGCAGACCTTGTCATCAGGCTAGACGGGCCACCGTCCTCTGCAGCTTGATATAATACTTTGCTATAGTTACATTCAACTATCAAATAAAATAAAAGGTATTGTATTTGTTGATGATTCAACACCATATAGAAAACAGACTATAAACATTTGTTAAAAAACATTTATGTACAGTAAACATGGAGAACAAAGAAAGACAGAAAAAGAGAAGACTGGAAGAATGAATAAAATGAGCTGGTCCGACAGGTAGTAGATCGCCCTTCCCATCTCAATTGAAGAATCTTCCAGTCTCGCAGATTAATGACATAGCAATAATAAAATGACCATTTGATGGACAACAAAACCGGATTCTAAAAATGCTATTTTACAGTCGTCTACAATCAAATATAGTTAATTTGAAACCAGGACACAAGTGAACAAGAACAATCTCATAATGCATTATGCAAGGAAATGCCAAAGGTGGAGTTGTAGGATAAGACAATAGGTCTTTGGAAAACCGCAAATATTTCAAAACTGTTTAGATGATGCAGCACTTCACTGATGGTAATTAAACCAGTTTGTCGGATGCTGTGATTGGATACTGCCAATGCTTTATATCATAGTAGCACACTCCCTATGCCATAGTGCAAATAGTCAACTGACAGATATTTTTTATTGCCCCGACAACACAAACCTGTTACAAAATAACAGAGGGTGGGGAAAAAAATAAAACATTAACTTATTTGTTAAAAATACTGATAGATTAAAAGTCTCACAGATAAATACTTCTCCAATAGGTTTACAAACACACACACACACACACACACACACACACACACACACACACACACACACACACACACACACACACACACGCGAAAAAGGGCAACCAAATAACTAACCAAATAACCTCATAAAGCAACATTAAAGAAATCGATAAGTCTTTGAAAATCCGCCTTGCCAGGCTAGTGCAGATAAATGGACTACATCTATACAACCACCAAAGTTGTACAAAGTCCGGATTTTGGTCGGGCCATGAGCAAACACAAAACAATGCATTTATGCATTCAGAACAAGCAAACCATCATCAAGTGAGGTGCCCATACAAGGGTTGCATCTTGTTCCAAATACTCGAGTAACTAAGATGAGAAAAAAACAAAACAACAATAATAGACATGTCCCAAAAGGATGCGATGGCACCTCCCTGTGGCCAACTAGTGTAAGTACAACAACAACACTGCCTGGGGAATTCACCCCAACCAAATTCAACAGTTTGAACAAAATTCCCGCAATCACATTGAATTAGGTAAATAAAATAACAAAAATGAATAGGGGCTGATATAGTACCAAATACTTATTTTGTCGGTAAAAAATGAGCCAGGATAGAGGATATGAGTTGGGATTGGGGGGGGGTACTCCTATGGCGCGCAACACGCTCCAAGATCAAAATGGCGGTGTGTGTGTACATGGGTGCGTGTGTGTGTTTGCAACCGTCCATCACAGTTAAACATTCATTTCATTTTTTTTATATATACAGTGTGTGTGTGTGCGTGCATGTGATGCTGCGTATCCATGCACCATGGTCTCTTCCCTCCCCTCTCTCGCCCCGCCCACAGTGTCCTGAACCCCCTCCTGCTCTAGCTGGAGGTGACGGTGGTGCTGCTGCCCAGCTTGATGATCATCTGCTGGCAGTCGTGCAGGGTGCGCTTGTCCCCCAGCATCTCCAGGGTGCGGGCCGCGTCCACCAGCATGCCCACCCGCTGGCCCGGCGCCGACAGGAAGGAGGGCGGCAGGTAGCGACAGGCCAGCACCGCCGCCTCCGCCTGCTCCCGCTGGCCGGGCTGCGCCTCACACTCCTCTGGGGGGGGGGGGAAAGAAAGAGTCAAAATGTTGGCGGTGCAGCAGGTAGTGACAGACTCAGACAATTCACGGTTAGTTTATAAAAGGCGAAACAGGAGATGATATAAGGGTAAATAGACCAAAAATAAAATGCATGCTTTCGATAAACAAATAAATAAAAAAGGAGAGGAAATAAGAATACGGTTATAAACAATAAGATTAATGTGGCATCAATTAAACAAACAAAAACAACAAATAAATAAAGAGAAACCAAACAATTGACCAAAACAATAGGATAAAGGTCTGCTTCCAGCAGACGTCTATTCCAATGCTGCAGCAGCGTTGCCCTCTCGTACACACACACACACACACACACACACACACACACACACACACACACACACACACACACACACACACACACACACACCTGTCTTGGCTCCAGAGGTGGCCCTCCGTCTTAGAGAGCGGTCCAGGAGCTGGTGGGTGCGGGTGGGGCTGGCCCCCGCCATCAACCTGGCGGTTGCCTCGTGGAGGAACAACTGGGGGGCAGAAGAGAGAGATAGAGAGAGAGAGAGAGAGAGAGAGAGAGAGAGAGAGAGAGAGAGAGAGAGAGAGAGAGAGAGAGAGAGCAAGAGAAATGCAGAGATAACAGACGGAAAACCAAAGAGGGAGAAGAGAGAGACAAAGAGAAAAAGAGATGAAAAAAGAGAGAGATATAGGCAGAGAGGAAGAGAGAAAGCAGAAACAGCAGGGGATGCAGGATGAGAGAAGCAACGGGAGCGAGAGAGAGAGAGGGGAAGAGAGAGAGAGAGAGAGAGAGAGAGAGAGAGAGAGAGAGAGAGAGAGAGAGAGAGAGAGAGAGAGAGAGAGAGAGAGAGAGAGAGAGAGTTCAAGGATGACTCTCAGGATGTTCACATCTAGCACAGGGACTTTGCAGCTTAGTGTGCAGCTAAACAGAGATCAACACCTGCCTCAGGGCTCGGGGAGCCAGGGTAAGAAAGACGATCATTAGCGCCATCCAGCTAACCACTAAGCTCCCCCTCCACCTGTGGACACTTCCGCCACCACGGTAACCAGAGCTACGCCAGAACCACAGAACAAGCAGAATGTCCAAACCCTAGAGCCCCTCCCCTCTACATCAAGCCCATGTAATTGTTAATATCGTGAATTCGACATCGAGTCATCGGGATCCAACCCGCGCACACACCCCGTGACCCGAGCGACAACAGATTCACAGACGCATGTCGACACACACATTCCTCTTCTGTGTGTTGAGATGGTCGCCAGCCCCCCCTGGGACCTACCCGTCTCATGGCGGGCCTGAAGCTGTGGGCCAGCTTGCGCAGGGAGCTGAGGTCCTGCTGGAAGCCGTGGAGCTCCGGGGACGACGCCTGATGGACGGCGCCGGCGGGGGGCGGGCTGCCGGCGGCGGCCACGGGTGTGGTGGGGGCGGTGCTGCCGCCGGCGACGCCGACGACGGACCCGCTGGTACCCTGCTGCAGGTGCCACACGTTGGTGCGGATGACCAGCAGGAGGTCACACAGCAGCAGCTGCACCACCTGGGGAGGACAGCGGGGTGAAGGAGGCCACAGGCAGCAGCTTTAAAAGAGGTGAGGGAAAAACGGATTGAGCCAATGGCGAGCCGCAGGGTAGCGATCCCGCGCTGTTCTATACTGGCAGAAGTATCAATGAAACAGACAGAAAATACAGCTCAGGAAGCACCGCACAGGATGTGTTTCAACTCCCCCGTGTCATTACTGCAGGTCAGCCGGCACAGACTTCGGTAGCCCTAAAGGACTTCATAAAAGGAAATAGGAACAAAGTCTTTGCAGTCCTAGAACACGGATGGGGGGGGGTCTGAAAGGGGAAGAGCCAGGCAGGCAGGTCTAACTAGAGCTCTAAATAGACTAAACGACTGTCTTTCAGTTAGTGGAACGGTGTGGAAGCAGGCCTGCATTAACTCCTCCCACCGTCTCCCAATGAATACGCCGGGCCTCGTTGCCTTCCCTCACTCGGGGAACTTTATCGTTGTTTAAGGACCATTGCCAAGCAACGTTTAGGTGTCGAGGGTGCGAGTGGCCTGGTTCTGTGTTGCGCTGCAGACACATTGCACCCGGCAGAAACACATGCAATGCAACTACAATGCACCACAGCCCCGTCCGTGCGAACACACACATGTATAAGCCGGCTTGTGCGCGCATTCATCTTTTATTTTCGTGTTTTAGTGTCACTGTAAAAAAGAAATCTGTTAACAGAAGTCCCCCTACAGGAATAATACAAACTGACCTATTGGCTTTTACCGACAAGCACATCTGCCACGTATGTGCGTGCGTGTGTGTGTGTGTGTGTGTGTGTGTGTGTGTGTGTGTGTGTGTGTGTGTGTGTGTGTGTGTGTGTGTGTGTGTGTGTGTGTGTGTGTGTGTGTGTGTGTGTGTGTGTGTGTGTGTGTGTGTGTGTGTGTGTGTGTGTGTGTGTGTGTGTGTGACGTACCTTGTCGAGGCTGGAGCTGTGGCAGTGGGGTCCCAGGTTAAGGCTGTCGCGCAGCAGGGCGCTGGCCTTGTCGGCATGGCTCAGGCTCAGCAGACAGTTCTCTGGCCTGGACAGCAGCGCTCGCACCGCCCGGAACGTGTTCAGAGACGCCTTGGGCAACAGACTCCTGAACGGGGGGGCGAGAGACACACGAGGGACAGAGAGAGAGAGAGAGAGAAAGGCTTAAGAGGCGGCATCTGAATCTGTGTGTGTTTGTGCACGAGTCTCAGCGTACGCCTCCATCTGGGCTTTTGCATGCACACAGAAACGCATGTTTTTACATTTTGGGTTGGAGTGCCTGTGTAAGCCTATCAATTTAACAAGGATTTATGACCGGTGCTCTTTCGTCGTGGCAGTTTTCAGCCTGTGTTTTTAGTGTCGCCCTTCCCCATGTTTGAGGTCCTCCTACTTACTCGGCGGTCTGGAGGCTGCGGGGCAGATGTTCCACGGCTGGATACAGCCGCTCTGCTGCCGCATCGTCCCCTTGGAGCCAGTTGATGATCACCACGGCAACCGAGGACCACCACTTGGAGTGCGGGTCGCAGCCTGGTGGGAGAGGAGGAGGAGGAGGCAATAAGTCATCACACTTGTGTCTGCGTGTGTCTGTGTGTGTCTCCTGCACTCCGAATCATCCATCACTGTCACAAAATGCCACGGGAACACAGACATTTTGAGGACTCATGAACATGATCGGGTACCTCCATTTGACTAGTCTCTCTTGCTCTCGCTCTACCAAATTGACAGCACTGAAGATGGATGTCAGCAATCTGCCGGACTCTTCCTCAACTCCTCCCTCTCCCCTGACAGGGCTAGGCCGGAGGACCGGCCCTAATGGGACAAGGCAAAATGGCGGGGGGATACAGGGCGATTGTCGTCCCAGCTGTGATCAAGTTACTCAATCATCTGAGGAAACGGACCTTACTTCACCGCGCCCCTCCCTGATATCCTGTGATCACATCGAGGTAGCCAGCTGACTCATGGAGTAGGAAGGGGCGGGGCGTCGGGAGGTTGGTGATGCAAGAAAATAAGCCCCAACCCACACAATCATTTCGGAGAAAATAAGATGGGAGTGCTACTACGTCTAAAAAAAGGGACTGAGGGTAGCAAAGAGGTCACTATGTCACAGGGCAGGGCCGATTTTGAGATGGCTGGTAATGGCTTATCACACTCACACCTTTAAATGTTGCAGTTGATCAAGCTAGCATCAGATTTTAGCTGAACACATTACTATTACCCATCAGTTATGAAAATAAAGAAAGCTCAAAATCTAAGCTCACGGTGGTACCGTGGAATTGGAAGAAACCCGCAGAAATATGCTTGTCTCCAAACGTACATTATGGAGTGCTTGATAACCAAACGAAGCAAACTAAGTTCCTCAACCAAGGTTAAAACAAATGTAACCCTAAAAGGGAATCCCCATAGGAAAGGGGCAGTACTTGAAGGTGTTGATGACATCTAGAAGCTAACTCAACTAATGATGAGGGAGTCAACAGATGTGGGTACGTTGCAGATCCATTGATCTCTAAAGTCTTGAGGGAGAAGCCCCCCCCCCACCCCCTTCCACACCCCCAAGTACCTACCGGTGACCGTGGCCATGTTGGAGCCAATGGCGAAGGACTGGGTGGTGGCGCCAGCTGCATCCGAGGCGCTGGTCAACAGCTGAAGATACTCCAACGCATCGGCATATTCCCTAAAAAATAAAAAATAAAAAACACACACACAGACACACACAATTATAATCCATTACATTTTTATATTATAATGTATGGTCGCCATTCTAAACAGGGAATAGGTCTGTGTGCTAGGAGAGCTGGTGTGTGTGTGTGTGTCCCCTACCCCTCTCCCTGGATCTGGTTCTTCTCCCCGTGGGGCTGGGCCACGCAGTACAGAGCTTTCTCCAGCAGATGCTCCCGAAAGGCCTGGGTAACCTGCGCCAGGGGGTCCACTGTATCCACACAATAAGAACAGACAGAGCTATAATCCCAAAGAGATAAATGGAGATCATACCACGGTGAATTGTTATATTACCATGATGTACCATTGTAAAATATTTTCATTTTCAGTCATTTCATTTATTCTCATTTGAAATAGATTTTTACTTGCATTTCTTATACATGGTCAGTTGTTTAATATATTCACATTTGTAGCAAATTAACATTCTTAATAATTTCAATTATGAATGAATGCAATGCTGACATTATTATCTTCATCCAATGCATCAATGAACAATCGATCCATGAATGCATGCATTGCCACCTCAACTAACCAGCTATTTAAAACCCAAAATATATCACTTGATCCGTGTGTGTGTGTGTGTGCGTGTGCGTGTGCGTGTGCCCGCCCCATGCCCACTGACCGGTGTTGCCGGCCTGGCTGTAGATGCTCTCCTTTGGGGTGCTGCGCACGGCCCAGTCCCCGTCCACAAAGAAGCGGTGTCCCAGCGGGTGACAGAGCCACTGCATGGCGGGGGGCACGCTGCCACTGGCCGACAGACACGCCTGCCGTGCGCTGCTCAGGAACACGCGCTGAGGGTGGGGGAGGACAGGAGGTTGAATGATCAGGGTTGTTCATGTTGCACTTTATGTCATTTTAGGATATTTATCTGTAGGACATAAAAAAAGTGTTGGATCCCAAATATTGTAAAATATCAAGAGTGTTAAATATAGGTCAGAGGGCTGGGTATCGCCACTGATTTCCCGAAGCGATTTGATTCAGATTCACAAGGTTGAGATGCGATTCAATTTCTGATTCGATTCAAAATCGTTTAGTTTGCAATAGCAATTTTACTTCGATATGAAATTGATTTGCAAAGAACTAATGGTGTTAATTGTACAAGGATCCCTCTAACCTGTATAATGACCGTTTAGTATCTGTACAGACGCCAAGGAAGTAGTTGAACAAGGAATGTAATGAAAGGACATGACAAAATCAGAACACATCTGAGCCGCCCCTGGGATAGAGAGAGAACCTTGAATAGGTTAACAAATCCCATATAGTAACCATGCGTTGATAACTTCAGTGTATAAAAAACCTCATATTTTTTACAGTGTAAATAAATAGGGTGAGAGCCACTTGTCAGCCTAAATTTAGTGTGGGCGTGCAAAACTTTACTTGTTGTGGATGTACCAGACATTGGAGAACCCAACACCGTTGTCTATGGGTTCAAAATATCATCCGGCGGAGCACACAGCTTCTGGCTGTGATATTATATATTATATAGATATTATCGAGCTCTGCGCTTCCGAACGGCAACAATCACTTTCTCCTCCGTGTTCCAGTTCAATCTGGACTTTAGGGATTGCACGCTGATGGGCTGTCATGACTAAGCAGTAGTAGAACAGAGTAGAATTAACCAGAATCCACATGAACCAGGTCGTTCACACCGCGACATTAATCAATTCATGTCTTTGCACTGACTTTGTATATATTCCCACTGCACCTTATTTTTTGTGTGAACGCACTTCTGCTTAAAAGATTGTTCATATCGGATCATACCAGACTTAAAAACAGTTTTTATCCACAGGCCATCAGGCTGCTGAATGACTCTCTCAAACACTGAGGACACCCTGTATTTGCACTATATTCAATACTGTGAAATGTATTTATTTTCAACTGTGAGCTTCATTTGCACTAAGTACTTATCTACTAATAATATTCAATATCCAATGTATATATTCAAAAACGTCTATATTTCAAAGTCTTTCAGGGCCTTCTGCTGTATGCGAACATTGCACATGCAGATATTTTTTGTAGTTTAGTTTATTTATCCACTTTATTAAGTATTAAGTATATTTTGCGTGAAGGGAACTTGCACATTAAGAATTTCATTGCCCAGTGCAAACTATGTTTCCATTGTGTATATGACAATAAACGATCTTGTATCTTGTATCATACAAATTAAGATGGATTTTAATCAGAAACTTGTTTATTTGAACCCAGCCATATCAGTAAACCTCACTCTCTTTCCCAATTCAGGAGTAATGCAACACAGTTTAGAATGACATGAGAATAGAATTGAGAATGATGTTTCACGCATGGTAAATCCATGTTAAGCCAGACGTGCGAGCGTTGGACTGTGAGGGGACCCGGGGCCCTAGAGGGGACCTACCGAGGTGAAGTGGAGGAACCGGGGCAAGGAGGCTTTGACCCTCAGGGCTGCAGAGACGTACACCTCGGCCAAGGTCACCACGGGCAGGCACGACCCGGCGCACTCCGCCAGGTTCACCGCACTCAGGGCCTTGTGGATGGCTGACAGGTGGCTGCCGTTCAGCTTACCTGCACACACACACACACACACACACACACACACACACACACACACACACACACACACACACACACACACACACACACACACACACACACACACACACACACACACACACACACACACACACACACACACACACTTAAATACACTAGTCCACAGACAATTCTGGCGGTCTATGATCTGGTCCACATGAGACTGAAATAACTGATTAATCTAAAGTAAGGACTGCTTATGACTCCAAAAGGGTCATTACGGTAAAATCTTCATCAGCCATGCACAACATTATGAGGTAATTTACAATACAATGAACCTGGCTAATGACAGGCCAACATAAACTAACTAAAGCCCCCTCTCCCCCAAAAGAGTCTTGTATTAGTATTCCAATCACAGCATTATGAAAGCATTATGCCTTAGTCTAGCCATGTCCTACTAAAACCACGGGAGAGATTGGGAAGGGGAAGCAGTTTTCCCCAGGGCATGGCGAGCGTACCAGTCATGTGCAGCTGGTGGAGGCGGTGGTAGACCAGCGCGGCGTCCCGGCTGCTCTTGCGTGCGTCCTCCTGCAGGGGGCGGTCGGAGCGCAGGCCCCCAGCCTTGGCAGCCAACCACCGGCCCACCCACATGCGCTGGAGGCAGAGGCGAAGCAGGGCCCACAGGGACGCACAGGCTAGGTCCAGCTGGGAGGTGGGCAGGGGGCGGCCCAGGGCCTTCAGGCAGGTCCACAGGTTCTGACTGGCCTGGGCGAAATCTCCCTGGAGATGGAACGAGAGAAAGAGACCAGAGGACGATCAGGTTACGAAGCCGGTGTTTATTTATGTTGCATTTTTTAATCACTGGCTACAGACGTCAAGGGTTGAGTTTAAAGGGGGCAAATGATACAGAGTAGGAAACCAAGGAATTGAACTTGCAATGTCACGATGAATGTCAGGCAGTAAGCCTACCTTAATGTTTTCATGTATAGCTAACAAATCCATTCAAATGGATCAATTATCAAGATCTTATCAATATATATACATTGATATATATTAATATCAGAACAGACAGGTCCTAGGCCTGCCTCAATTACACAACTTCCAAGTGATAAAGTCGACCAATATATCAATGACTAGCTAATAGCTAAAGACTGGCTAGCTTTTGTTACCTTGTTGAATGTATTTCCCCTCCATTTCCCCTAAAATACATTTTAAGAAAAGATCCCCACCCGAGCCAGGTCCAGGTCAGCTTGCTTGCGGTGTCTCCAGAACAGGACGGAGGAGCCAGAGTGGGGTCTGGTGACGGGCTCACCATACACCAGCAGTCTGACCAGGACCACCGCCACTAGCACACCGTTTAACAACCACACCAGCAGCGTCGGCAGCATCCAGTCCATCACACCCCAAGAAGCAGCTAGGGAGCAAAACAAACACTGCAACTTTAATAAAGTCATGTGCCATCAACTTGTTCTCCATGTGGACACACACACACACACACACACACACACACACACACACACACACACACACACACACACACACACACACACACACACACACACACACACACACACACACACACACACACACACACACACACACACACACACACACACGGTTTAGGCTAACACTAACCCTTTTTTTGTGGGGTTGGGCGATGGATTTTTCTTCCCACCTAATTAATAGTATCCAATATATCAGTCGTTGCCAAGTAAAATGTTGTTAGGTCTGTACATTGATGAGACCCCAACTTGCACCACATTCCTTGTTAGTACTAGTTCGCTCATGTTAAAAACATGAGGCCGTGTGTATATACAGGTCGCACCCTGGGTCCCTTCAAACATACACATACATTAATTTGAATTGTTAGGACTTACACATCCAAACTTGTAGTTGTGGTGCATTAGAGTGTAGAAGTTCACGTAAACGTTGAAGATAACTCCTGAACTCGCTCAGAATTTTACTTTGCAGAACCTTATTTTCGTTACGTTTCAGTCAAAGACCTAAAACCGAAAAAATCTGTTTTCGACTTCAATGATCTACACGTCATTTTACATATTTAGATACATTTATACACATATTTACACATTAAATAAAATACACAATAAAATGTCTACAGCGTATGAGCGTATGATCTCTTGGCAGCTACCCGATCTCAGTTGACCCCAGGTGGACGGCCTGACGGGGGGCCACAGCCCTACAACCTCTCTCTGGTTTCTTCCCAGGCGTCGGTAGCCTACCTGTCAGCCCGAGCATGTTCCTCCCGGTGCTGTGGGGAGAGGCATCGCCGTTGTCCCCCACACCATCGCCGGCTCCGGTCGAGCCACAGAGCAACGCTGCCAGGGGGTTGAGGGAGAGGAAGAGGAAGGTGAAGGCACACAGAGCCATGCGAGAGCGGTCCAGCATGCCTCCCACCCCGCCGCCCGCAGAGGAGGCGTCCAGGGCACCGTTGAGGGGCTGAAGAGAGGAGAGAGAGAGAGATAAGGTTACGACAGACCAGGGGTGCCATCTATGGTTATACTCATTGACAGTTTAATACGTTTTTTGGATTAAAATCGAATGTTTAGTATACCAGAGACATGGTCATGTTTTAAATAAAATGTCTATAATGCAGGTATATCAAAACGAGAGAGATGGTAACATTTCTGAAGCTTTGAGTAGAACTTGTATGGCATCTTTATTTAGCAAATGAGGTAAAAACATGAAAATGTCATGACAATAAAAGTAGATCTATTTATATAAAAGTAGTTGTTTCAGAACTACAACAATGTGGTAGCGTGGATGCTATAAAATCAAAAATGTCTTCAGACCCTCTATAACCAATTGATGATGATGAACACAAATCGGGAGTCAACTAAACCCAAGATGTAAGCCCCCACCACCGATGAGACATGACTGCACCCTGTTCAGAGACCCTGGTTGTGTAAAGGGTGATGTACCTTGGTTTCCTCCCCCATCGGGCTGTCAGGTTCAGAATCGCTGCTACAGTGGGAGAAGGAGGTGGGAGACCCCACGTCTGAGGCTGGAGGGGTGGGCAGCTCGCTTTTCACCTCGGGGCCGTCCACTTCCATGGCAACAATGTCTTTAAGAGACTCTGAAGGAATGGATAAAGGATTTAAAAAAAAAAAGTTTGATTAATACCAGTTGAATGATTCCTAAAAGAAGATTTATCATTAATGATCATTTGCAGCCATCACAAAAAAGGTGATGAAATGACAAGGAAGAAATGTTTAGACTTACTGTTTTTCTGGGCGGCCATTTTGAGAGAAATGTTCTCCTGTTTGAGCTTCTGGTTAGTTTGCTGTATGTAGCGAATATATTCTATCGCCTTTTTGAGTACAGCAGACTTGTTGAGCTGCATTGGAACGGGTAAAAAGTACACAAATCAGTCAGATAGAGTTCAAACTGTCAAAGTGGTTCCCCACGGTGTACAACACCAGAAACATCTGTCTGATCGAGTCGAGTCAAACAACTTAATTGTTAGATCTTAGGCCCTCGGGTGCTCACGACTCACACATAAAAGCGTCTTTCATCTCGTTAGACCGAGAAAAAACCCAAACCCTTTTTTTTTTGTTAACAGATGCATGTTAACAAAAGTGCAGTTTGAAACCAACTCCAGTGAACCGTACCTTGGCCTCAGTTCCGGCCACCAGGTCCTTCAGCTCTAGGATCTTGTCATTGATGGAGGAGCGGTAGCGCTTCTCGATGGCGTTGTGCGCCGTGCGCTTCTCCCCCTTGTGCGGCAGGCCCATGGGCTTGCTGTTGATGGTGATGCGGTTGATGGGCAGCTTCTCGCCATCCATCATGATGGGCATCGTAGTCAGAATGGTGCCCCCGCTCATCAGGGCCTGCCGGGGGAAAGAAGTGTCAGGTCAGCCTCTCCGTCTCATATGATCATTAAAAAATAAAGATCTTATATTATCAATGCAACAGGAAGGACTGCTGTTGCGGGCTGCTTCTAATGTAATGTAAGTGTAGGATTCAATGCGTATAACATTGGGAAAAAACACAACATTTTAGACCAAAGGCACCGTAATATATGCAGGCTAAATTGTTCCCATTGCATGTCGCTGTGATTATAAATATTATTATACTCCTATTGCTGATGGAACAGGAACCAAGCCCGATCCCATGTATCTCATTTAGTTATTGATCAAAGCGTCTGCTTGGTTGAATGGAACACACAGTGACTCGACTAGACGAGCAGGGCAGCACGTTGCGGTGCGGTGTGATGTGCTGGCCTCACCTGGAGCGAGGTGCTCTGCACGGTGGCGGAGGTGGTGCCCAGGGAGGTGGGCGAGGACACGGTGGTGACGATGCAGGGGTCATGCTTCAGTGTGGTCAGCAGCAGAGACTCTGCCTTAATGAACTGGGGCTGCAGCAGCACCTGGGGTCCGGATCACGCACATTCATTCACCATGTAGTCCTCGAGCAGATGCTTGTATTTTATTTAAGCTATTTTAATCTAAGGCTACGTCTTTATTTTTTGCAGCCTTGGCTGTAACATAATGTTGTATTTGGGCAAAACATTGGACAAATGTACTCAACAATCATGTACAAATACAGAAATATTATGTATATTGTTGGCAGTATCAATCCCTAGTGACATTTATGGTGCAATAGTATTCAATAAAAAGACACACACACAAACACAAAGACTCACACTCACAGGAACCTGCTGTACATGGGGTGCGATGGCCTGGACCGTGGTGCTCCCCGAAGTGCTCAAGAGAGAGGAGGTTGTGGTCAGCCCGTGGATGGAAGTTTGGATGGTCATCGGTTGGACCATAGCATTTGAGGATGACAGGGTCTGCACCGACTGGCTGACCCCTGCCTGAGTCACTGCTATGAATAAGAACAATACCGTGCAATAAGAAAATGCATTAGGAACAAGCCATAACAATAAGCAGCATTTATGAAGGTAAGAAATATAATTATCTGTTGCAATTCATTATATGGAATTAACCTGCGCTCTAGCCATTTTGCCCATAATTATACCAAAAGGAAGAGTGACTTCATACAAGGGGCCTTTTAAAAGCACATTACTATATTTGGATGACAATCAAATTTTATTAGTAGTCCTCTTTAAGTAGCTGGACCATTCCAATAGTCTGAATGCCATAAATTCCGACAGCATGGTAATAATGGTAATAGCATGGGTCATATACGGACAACAGTGTTTACTTGGTCAGCTATTCATCTCTTATCAGCCAGGCAGGTTAATGTGTAACACTAACCTACAAAACCCATGTGGTTGACCTCAAGTGAGACTCAACGCAAGTTCTAGCATTCCACCAGAGTAGTAAGGTCAACGTATTTATGGTCACTAATAAGTGCGTTTAAAAACTATTTTTAGGCATGTGGGTCCATCACACACTAGGACATCTCTGTGACCCTAAGGCCGTATCTGGCTATCTGTGATAAAGAGTCTAGACCAGATTAGAACCAAGCCAGGCCTTTAGAAGAGGTCCTAATTGTGTTGATTTAGATGGTGTTTGAGGTTAATGGTTGGTTTCTTTAAATCCATGTCAGCCTATCCTATGCTGATTCTATCGTCCAAATCCTTTGTATAGAGTGTAGGGCTGGGCGATTAATCAAAATTTTGACCGTGATTTAGATTTTAGCGTCAAACGATCACAAAATTAACATACCGGTAATCGAGTTTTAGAATATTATTATTATTTATTTTTTATAAATGTTTTATAGAAAGGGCAGAACAGCTGTATATACATCTGTAAATCGTTTTAGATTGAAACATTTTCTTTTTGACCATTTTGTGTATTTTTCAAGGTGAAATTTCAAAGTTCTCAGTTACAACGTTTTTTTGGGAGACATGCTGAAAAAATACAAACTCAAAAATAATCGTTTCAATAATCTTGATTTCAATAGACCAAAATAATCGTGATTATGATTTTTCCCATAATCGAGCAGACCTAATAGAGCGTTATCTTTTGTCTCATGTATTCCTGAATATGCACCTTTTAGCAATTACTGAATGCCTGATATTGGAATAGGAAACTTCCTTTAAATAAACTGGTGTATCCAACTATTTATAGTTAGACTACCAGAAAATATGGAAGAATTGTATCTTCTAGTTAAAAAAAAAGAAGGTTTGAGAACATGCTTGGGTCCTATAGAAAACCGACGGTGTGTTGTTGCAGGTCCAATATTATGGCTTTGAAGCATTCTAATAGGAACAGCTGCTGTGTCTGTTGCACCAACACACTTTTTTGTTTTACCCTAATCCCTGTATTCTGTTATTATCCAAGTTCACGAAAATTCTCCCCAACACATTATGGTTCCAGTTGCATCTCTCACTTGTGTTTAAGCTAAACATTAAAAAAAAGATCCCATTCCAAATAGATTATAATGAAACATGCAAAGGGATCCATTTTATTAGGATTAAAAAATAATAAGAAAGGAATGTAGCTCCACATTGAATAACCCAGATACCAAAAGGAAGAACATTTTATTTGACATGTGGGAAAAAAATGTCTTACTTATATAGCCGTTCTGGTTGCTGTAGGAGATTCGGGCCTGAGGGGACAGAGCCTGGGCCTGTATTAGAGGCTGCACCTGGGACGGGGACTGCTTCTGCAGGGATGTTGGCAAATTAAACAGGGCTTGGGGCGTCAAGCTCAATGATGGGCTCTGTTTCAGAGTGCCAATCGGCGAAGAAAGCGACAACGCCACAGGACTTAAAGCGGGTTGGGGCTGCTCCACTTTGGGCTGCATGGGCCCCTGAGCCTGCTGCGGGGAGGTGGGCGGCGGCGGCTGCGGCTGCTGCTGCTGCTGCTGCTGCTGCCTGTGGCTGGAGCTGGTCACCTGGGCTAGCGGAGACTGCTGGAAGGTGTGTGGCTGGAAGGCCTTGTCGGGACTGGAGGTGCTACGGGTGATGGGAGGCCCTAGCAGGGCGTCCAGGTGTGGGCTGCTGCTCAGGATGGAGGACGACGAAGACGATGAGGAGGAGGAGGTGAGAGAGGAGGAGAGCTGGAGGCTGGCGGTGGAAGTGGTCGGAGGCGGTGGTGCTAGAGCCACTGACGGGGTGAGGAGAGGGAGGTCCTGTATGCCGGGAGGACCAGAGTAGGGAGGGGTGTCGAACAACCCAGGGAACTCCATGTCCTGGTTGTTGATAAGCTGCAGCATGTCTAAGGGAAGAGATACAACACAACATGCCTTTTATTCAGCCTCTAAGGAAATATACAGCACATTATCGCATTATTAGAGACAACATCAAACTACCTATTCTATTTATTTGCAAATGTCAACATTTTTAACAAGAAACAGATGGGGCACACACCTCAGAGACCATATGACAATGTCCATAATGCCATAATCCTCCATAACTTTATCACAAGCTGGAGATTCATATGGCAACTTGCTGAGACGCTGATTGATTAACAGGCCATTACTATCATTGAAAAGTTGAAGTTGAACTGTGTAGAGTAATAGTGGATGCATGTTTATTGATATTCTTTGTAAAATGGATATTAAAAGGGGGAGAGGGGCTCTCTCAGTGTCAGTATGAAATACAATAAAATAAACAAAGAAATATAAAATAAGTTACGTTGGATGATGCAGTTTAAATTTGAACGCATTTTATTGTAACATTGATTATTATGATGATTATTATGATGATTATTGTGAAATAAATCACCCATCTCTGAATGTAGTACAACTGGATAATTACTACGTATTATATTCATGGTAAAAGTGTGTGTATACGCCAAGGTGTTGCAAAGGCCTGCATTGTGACATTTAAAATGAAACAGATCTCGAAAACATGAAATAGCTAGGACCTCACTTTAAAAGGTTTGGCCATTAGAAATGATCAGACCACTAGTCTACACACAGCATCTTTAATTCTGTAGTTTTTGACTCAATTACAACCAAAATAAGAACTGTATCCCTCTGTAGCAATAAGAGATAAATGGCATTTAAAGAGAGCCTCGCACACAGATGTATAATAAGAACGGCGTCGTGCATAGAGAAACACGGCAGCCTGGATTTGGAAACCCAATGTTTTGTATGAGGTGATCGCGTCTAGCCAATCACAGCACGCCTTGGAGACTCACTATGCGGGCCAGCCCCCAAGACAGGGAAAAGAGCGAGCGCTTGTCTGTTGGGGGTTACTATCGAGCACGTAGACGCGGGTTACTCTCGGTCACATTTCGGGAGAAGAAAGTCTGACAGGTGCTGCAAGCACGATGGGGTGCATGCGTTTGTATTCGTGCGTGCAGGTATGCACTCAACAGTGAAAATGTTACACTTTAGAATCAATCACGCTAAGAGCTGCATGCATACTATTAAAATACCGTGGTTAATAATAGCCTTTAACTATTAAAAAAGCAACTAAAATTTTTGAAATTTGATTAAATTATATGCAACAATTCCAGGGATTTTGATTACTAATCCCATTCATAAAGCCCCTATGTGTAAAGCACTGGTTATGTCGGTCAACTGGGGTGGTGTGAACCGGATAAGGGGGAATGAACCAGGGTAACCTTTCTCTGGCGATACTTGGGGGCGGGTTCACAATGCAGACACAATCATATAGCCCCTTGCTCGCTAGCATTGGCTAACAGCCATACCAGGGGCATGAGAATACCCTATAATGCTAACGTTACCAAAGCGACAAACAAGCAACAAGCGATAGTACTAATGTATTACGTATTTTAACAGCAGATGACTCAAAGTGTTGGCGGTAAATAGCTAGCCTTAGCTCAAAATTGGGATGAGCACAGACAGCTTAAAAAAGTTACCCCATGAAAAGAAAGCAACAGTCTAAAATCTGAACTGTTAATTCTTTTTTTTGACTGTAAACAAACGAAATCGTACACTTCGGGATACGAAGAGCAAGACAATAATTGCTAGTGGTGTACACAATATAGCCAGCCGTAAGTGACATATTCTTACCATCGATGTCATTTAGAAGGGCTGTGTCGATGTCGCTTGGGTCGTTTAGCGACAGCGTTGCATCCAAGTTATCCAGTGAAGGATCTTCAAAAGCCAAGCTATTCATTTTTAAAACCTCGATGTATTCCAAGTACACGTGAAATAAACACTAGCTAGATAAACACAAACCACAGCATTTCAAACTCCAACAGTCGCTGCATTTGCAAGAGGGCCACGAACAAAGTGGACTTAAACAGGCGAAAAGGAAACTCCAACTTTTTTATTGATCGTTATAGTAACTCATGTCCACCATGAATCGGAACTAGACAAGCCCAACTTAACTGTGTGGTTATTGAGAAACTATCGTGCGTATGAGGCTAGCCACCTGACACACATTGAGTGGCAGTCCCTCTGGCCAATCACTCCCCTCTGCCTTTTTTGTTTTGACGTTGGTAAACCTTGGGAATTTTGTATCAATGCAGTTTCCCAAGGTAAACATAATATTAGACTAATATATTA
>NC_079413.1:12736087-12843587 GCF_026213295.1 Gadus chalcogrammus
CTATGTTTCAACTTTTGTTTTGGGTAAAGTGAGGTGTGTTTCGATTCTAATTGAACGATTTTGTTGAGAGTTTAGTTGTAGTCTCTTTAATCACCTTGTACAAACGAACACGCACACACAAGCACGCACAGCCACACACACACACACACACACACACACACACACACACACACACACACACACACACACACACACACACACACACACACACACACGTGTGTTTTCTTTTCCAGGATGTCCCAATTTCCGACTGCCACACCTCCTGCACATCACCTCACACGTTTAGACTATATAAACCCCCGTGCTCCGACTTCAGACAACCACCTGCTGCAAGCCGAGATTAACAGATCGGATCATTAACGCCTAAACTAAAGTTTCTTTTTAAAAATGGACGAGCAACGATATCCCATCAGCGTGCGACTCATTGGAATAATGCACAACGAGAATGGCAAAGTAAGGATTTCTGAGTCTCTGTAGCCTACAGATGATATTGATTTATTTTGTATTATTATTTAAATACACAGCATGTTAAATGTAGGCTACATTGTATTTTTTTTTATACAGAACTACATCACGTCGGTGCTTTGGTCAGACCAGAACGAAATTGTTGTTTACCGAGGCTTTCTGGATTTCAAGAAAATGCATGTAAGTAGGCCTAAAGAACTCCATTGTAGGCTACAGCAACTATTCATTGGTTGTCAGTCACATATATTCTTAAATCTTTACGTCTCATGGTCACCATTGCTCAACAGAAACAAATGAAGAAAGCGTTCCCGTCAAATGCGTTGAAGAAGTCCTCAAGAATCATCCCTAAATTTAAAGGTCGATACCCGACAGTCAATGCTCGTCGTATTTTTTGGTTTCGTTTTTGCATTAATTTGGAAATGCGCGACCCTATGCTGCGATATCTCATAAATTAATTGTCTCCCTCCCTGCCCTGTTGCCACCATGCAGACCACAATAAACGGGGTGGCGGTCAGAAAAAGGGCGCCAGCAGATCAGTCCTCCGCCTCAAGTCCCTTGAAAAGTACTGCGAAGAACTTCTGAGTTGCGACCCGCGGGTAACCCAATCCTTGGACCTCATAAAGTTCTTCCACCCCACCGCCCAGGACCTTGAGCCGGAGTACGCTAGTAACAGGTAAGCAAGAGTCAACCGTTATTTTGAATTACGGATTTCTATCTCGTTAATGGATTAGTCTTTTTACAACATTGCAAACTATATTTTGTAAGGCGAATATATGGTATTCGTACGTTTTACTGCATCTAATGTAACATGTGTCAATGGCTTTCATTTAAAAGCATTATGGTCATGCCTTCGGAGGAGGGCCTCGGCGAGAGAAACCAGGGCAGGGAACACAGCGTTGGCAACGTGACGCAGCCGTTCGTCACGGAGACCTACCACTGCGTTGCGTCGTATGAGACCAAAGACACGAAGAACAAGCCCTTTAAAGTAGCCGTTGATGAAAAAGTGGACGTACTCATCAAAGATAAAGCAGGTGAGAGAGAAACGGTGCACACAAAAATGTTTCGTAATCTGAGATACTATATACTAACACTCAAGCACCAAACCATACACATGTAGAGGTATAAGACCAATAGGATCCTGATCATTTAATCAGCTACCGTGTGTTCAGGATGGTGGTTGGTTGAAAACGAAGATAAGCGTTTGGCCTGGTTCCCCGCACCGTACCTGGAAAAGTTAGAGGACGGAGAAGACGATGAGGATGACACGATGGACAGCCCTACTGGGATAGGTGCGTTGCTATGGCAATTCCCATTGCTTACACACAACAAAGTGGATATCTTATGCATTAGTTCTGCCTTAACAGCGTCATGAATGAGATATCGACTCTCCATGCCCACCCCCAGGTGCACTGTACACTTCAGTGAAGAGCTACAAGGCCGCCAATAGAGACGAGGTGTCTGTGAACATTGGATCTGTGGTGGAGGTTCTTCAGAAGTCTGACAACGGCTGGTGGCTCGTCAGGTGGGCACAGTTCCTCAACACTGGGGAAGGGGGGTTATTCGTATTTGGTTATTCATACGTTTATTGGTGATTATTATTTGAACGCTGTACTTTTGAAAATGAACCATCTGCCCTTCTCCTGAACAGATCCGGTGGCAAGGTGGGCTACGTCCCCACCCTCTACCTGCAACCCCACAACAACCCCCGCAACCGCATGGTTGCCCTCCAGCAGGACCTGCGCGGCTCCAATGTCAACCTGTCCCAGCTCCAAGCCCCCAGCCTGGACGGCTACAACCTCAGCAAACGCAGCCACTCCCAGGGTGACGTCGTACCACTGTCCCAGCTGCAAGCCCCCAACCTGGGAGGCGACAACCCCAAGGAACGCAGCCACTCCCAGGGCGACATCCTCCAGCTCCCCTCCACGGCCATCAAGCAGCGCCTCGGAGACGACCAGCGTTCCAACTCTATGGAGCTCCAAGACGCCCCGGGTCGTGTGGCCGCTCCCTCTCTGCCACCCAAGCCCTACATGGGGAACGCCTCCTCCCCCACCGCGGCTCCCTTGCCCGTGATAAGGGTGGACTCAGAGGAGGACGACCACCGCTACAGGAGCCACACACTGGAGAGCCAGGAGAGCATCGGCAGCTTTGCGAGCGACAGCAGTGACTTCAGCTTCAGCGACGGATCCTCCAACGGCAGCCCGACCCTCAACCTGGGCCAAAGCCTGAACCAGCAGCAGCTGCGGCTGAGCCGGACGCCGCAGCCCCCCACCATGTCGTCCAACCGCCTCAGCCCCAACACTGGCAAGATGACTCCCAGCGTGTCCGACCCCAACCTCTTCAAGGGGCCTACCACACCCAAGGTGCCTCCCAGGCCCCGTGCCGAAGAGATCCTGACCCGCTGCACCACCGTCACCCGCAAGAACGCCTCAATGGGCAAGCCGGCCCCGACCTTGTCTGACATCCAGAGCTACTGAGAAGACAGAATCCACATTTTTGATGTTCTACCGATGAACACTTCTCCCCTGGAGCATCAAACCCAGGTGCCGGGACGGCCAACCCGCAGTTCGGACTTGGTTGGCGGGTGTCAACGCTGGGTGGCTTGGATAGAGCACCAGTGTCCAGGAATGGCTTGGTGTTAATGCCGTGATCACACATGTTGATTTTTGTATCAAGGCGATCCTGTGGTTTACCACTGAAAATAGGGGTAAAGGGGGTGTACCAAGCCATTTTTAAGATGGTGATAAATTATGTATATTATTGCTAATACCACTTTTTTTTTTGCTGTATCTTTTAGAAACGTAACTATTCTATACCGTTGAACTGTAAACTGCTTTATATGCATGTATTGTATATACTTTAATTTTTGGAAATCATACTATTCAATTGCATCTACAATTGATGAAGGAACCTTTTTGTACTGTGGATGATTGAAATGCACATAATAAATCAATGAACCCTGAAAGCCATACTCCATTAATACTTGACAAACTTTCCATCTATATGTACCTCGAAAAAGGGATGCATACATACACACAAAGATTGAAAACTCTTTAAAGGTACCAAAGCATCCAGTATTGCTAGAACCTTATCTTGATAATTGCACCCTATTCTTCCTTGTGGTTTGCCCATATATGGTAGGCTGAAAACATGGCTGAAACAGCATGCCAAAAGATATCTTCATTCCGAACAGAAGACAAGCCCTATAACTAACAGTAAAAAAAATAAATCTAAATGATTAAACAAGTGAAAAAAATGATATGGATCTGCAAAACAGCATGTTACATGTTACATGTTAGTTAATTTTCTTTATTTTAAAATCCATTTTTCATCCTGATACACCAAATCCACGGTTATAAGGAACTTTCTTACTTTTCCCTTCAGAAAACAGATTAGCTGATAAGGCATAAGGCGTTCGAGAGATACAAATACCCCTTTATTTATTTTGCTCTTACAAATGTACCCATTCAGGCATTCCTTCCTTCTTTTAGCTAACAATTAGATCAGTGTGTGCCTCAGTAAAGCACAATGATAAGCAGGGATACACAACTTGGGTAAAGGAACAGAAATCCATTCTTATCGACACTGCTTCCATGGCAAGAATGCCATGCCGGTGCACATTAAAACACAGGAAGTTTAACCAGGTCAGTCATGTTTAACAACATAAGGTCCGTGCTTGGTGTCCAAACAGGGCTCCCTTTCACCTCTGCGGCAGCTACTCAAAGTCACTATGGACCGGCAGTCGCTAAGGACTCACGGGGGGATCCCAGGTCAGCTGGTCAGGATCTGAACACGTGGGTGGAGTGTAACCCCCTTGGTTGTTTTGGTGCTCAAGTTTTGTTCTTCCTCCTCTTCTGCTTCCTTGTCATCTTTCTCTTCTCCATCGTTGTCGCCTTCGTCTTCTGAGCTCTCCTCACTCCCGGCGTGATGGCCTCCGTTGCTAGTTCCGTTTGTAACCTGCCTCCCATTGGCAGGGGCCTTCTTCGTGACGCTCTCCTCATCGGCTAGCTCTTCGTCATCGTCGTCATCATCTTCCTCCTCATCATCATCTTCCTTGAGGTTATGTTCAGAACCCCCGTGAGTCTCCTTGTCAATCACAAACGGAGGCGTGGAGTCTTTGACAGCAGAGGTGTCCATCTCCTCATCTGGTCCCATGCTACAGTAGAAAACGGATACGGGGAGATAAATAATGAATGGAGGAGATGACTCCCAAACAAAGTGATCAAACCCATATGGGCCAGACCAATGGTTTAAATGATCACCGAAAACTAGATCTGGTGGTGGTTAGTGAGGTCCCCCCTTCACTGTAAAGCTTCTTTGCGTGTCTAGAAAAGCGCTAAATATATATTCAATGCATTATTATTAGATCAGACTACCACAGTATTGGAACGGCCTTTCTACTGGTAGGGATTTTTGGCTACAGAGCCAGCTTTCAGGCCTTTCAATGAAAACAGAATATTCTCCTGAAAATGCTCATGGAAACAGACTAGCTTAGTCAGGACCCATTTGGATTTCTACTATACTTTCATCCTCAATATCCCGCTCTTGGTTTAAATGGCCGTAATTAACTATCTTGGAAGGCGTTCTCTGGAAGCTAATTTGTTAATTATTAGACAAGGTGAATTAAATGCACATGGTTGAGTTCATCATCAAATAACAAATTTACACTTAAATACTAATCCACTATGCTACTAACGGGCAGGAGGTATCATGAACAGCACCCGTCACGGTTCACCTGATATCCTACCATTGTCAGCCCCCATCAATAGGCCCCTCTGTCTGCCTTTATTCAGAGAACCGGTTGTAACACCACTTGCCATGAATCACGGGTGACCGGTGTGATTCCCAGACAATGGTATGACAGTCTAGTTGTACAAAGGCACCAAACCCAATTTTTAATCGTTGTTCACCCTTCCTTAGAGTTTGTTTCCAACCTGGAGTAAAGAAACGCATTAATCACTCATCTCGTTGCCGTCAACAGTACAATTGTACTTTCCCGTGACCAAGCAAACAATGTGGTGTGGAGGTTTGGCTGACCAGAAGGATGTAGCAGCTTCTCGTAAACAAAACTCTGGTCATAGACTTGCTTTCGCAAAACATTGCTAGTAAAAAATGGACCTTACACCCCATTAGAAGCTTGAGCACAACATTAGCTGTACTGAGAAGAGAAGCAAACACTCACTGGGACTTTGGATAAAGTTATATAACTTTTGTCCAAAAATTGTTGCAGTGTGGGAATGGAATTGGAGAGTGCAGTTGACAAGTTTTGGATGCCTGAGCTCTGTTTGAGTCCAATACATCATAGTGTGTACGACTTGGTGCCAGATTACGTGTACAACCATTGACTGACGCAAAGACGAAAATATTCTTCAGTAGCCAGCCCTTTGCTCTGATTAGACTGACCATGGTCATGTGTTCCCCAAATTTTTGTCTTACATGGATGAGGACCCAGTCACTCGCATCTTCTGCCACATGTAGTCAATGAACATGGATGACTGGAGCAGGCGGCCGATCCTCTGCATGTGTCGCTCTGCAGAGGAGAGATTAAATGAGAAATCGATACTGTAAGTGCCCCATTAGGCCACACAGAGGAATAAAGTATTACTTGGAAGAGGATTAAAAAGTGAGTGACATAAATCATTGGCTGTCCCCTTGCCTGCCAAGAAAGTGATATGGCTGTAATTAAGAGCTTTGTGGCAGCTGGCCCTGTGTGATTATTTTGTGTGCATGTACACTGCCTTTTTGTGTGTGGGTGCGTTTTGTTAGCTATCCGATCTCCCTGAAAAGCTATTTAATTTAGAAAACAGCAACGTTACCCTGCTGAGGAATGTAGTCAAACTAGTGACTTCACTACTTCGCGACACTACTGCCAAACACTGGCAAGGGCTGGCAAATCATCCATCTCAGTACAATACATTAAATACTTTAAACAAATGTGGTCCTATCCAAGTCTTTAGAAACGCGTGCGTGTGCGGACCTGTGTAAGGTATGAGGCCCTCCAGATGGCCCCGGGCCCCCTGGTACTGCAGCAGCTCCTCGGGGGCCAGATGCGTCAGCAGCACCTGCAGGACGGCTTGGGCGTCCAGACAGCTGCGGGCGTTGGTGTTCCACACGGCGCAGTAGCGCAGCAGGGACTCTGTGGGACGGGGGACGGGTACACACAGATCAGACACAGCGTAGCGTGACCACGGTACCCTGAACACACCCGGACCTTTGGCCCCTGAGGCAGGCCGTCGTTCACATGGAGACACCGTTTTGTGTGTTCTTAAAAAGACCACAGCGCCGATTGGCCCCGTTTTTTTAATGAATACCAATGACTACCCATCTTTTGCCTTGAACCCAAGTTGTTAATTATACATTGAATCTATTCTTATGAATTTATTTTGAGATTTTCACATCCATCTATCCATTTATCTTTCCTGTTTGGCCAGACTTCTACAGAGATGCAGTTCACCTGTTCATCACAGTATACAACATATACAAAAATGTCAAAAATAAAAATCAGTTCCAATGGAAATTCCTCTCCAACAAAGTTGTGACGCCAACTTGTCCACTCGAAAATGCTTGACTTTCTGCAGCATGTTTCCATATCCCCTCATATGCAGCATGTACATTCTCTATTCTGAATTTATGCTTTGCCTGTTCTCAGTCTTCGGATGAAAGTGCTTCTACGACATTCTTTAATGTAAATGTCTGCATGGGATGCGAGAGAATAGATAGTCCATATTCTATAGGGGAAAAAAAAAACTAAACGTTTGGTCCATCACAGGACAAATCATCAGGTCATAACCTTTGACTCTTTACCTTTCTGGTCCAATCGGAGCTTCAGCAACGTCCTCTCTAAAAGGTCACGGCTGTCCTCGCTCTGACGGATAGCTGGGGGCAACACAGAAAAGTGGTGAAAACTTGATACGCCGTACACACGTGCAGCGCACAAAACACACACACACACACACACAATTTTATATGGTCAGCCTTGTCTGTTGCCTTTAATGGCACGACTATGGGCTATGCCTATAGTTGTAGCGCGTTACGGCATTGCCTTCGACATACATTTGTCGGCCAAACGGAATGAATGGCTACCAAAAGAAATGCCTCAGTGACCAGCTCAACAGGCTTTCCAGGTTTTACAAAGGATCAATGATTATTGCCAAACCCCATTCTGCCAACGTTTCCCCATTCCATCTACTCACCCGAGTGTTGGAATGAGAAACAGGCTTGTCCAACTGGTATTTCTCTACGAGTAATTCATGTGAATCACTTCCATTAGTACCATTCAAATTGTAAAAACATTAATAATTTAGGTTACTACAATATTCATGCCTACTTTTGATTATCTCTTTTTTCTTTCCAATAATCTAAGTAATCCTTCATTAGTTTGTATTTGAACTTTTTAACAGTTAAATAATAATTTGGTTACATTTATTTCCCTTTACGATTGGCGTATCAGTAATCTGCAAGGTTGTGTCAAGGTGTTCTTTTGTTTCCTTTCAACTAAGGTTGTGTTTACTCAGTGTTAATTCCTGGTAATACTGAGCCGAGAAACGGCAAGACCGACCGAGCTGTCCCGATGAGTTTTTTTTGTTTCACTGGGAGCAGTTTAAACAAACTGATTGCCTAATTTATGGTAATTGTAAAAAAAAAGAGCTTTCATAGCCGATATCATTAGGTAGTACTAATAAAACCCGTAGTAATCTGTTTTATTTAATGATGCTGGAGGCAACAACTAAAATTCAATGGATGGCTGGATTTAAAAAAGGTTTCAGTACTTAACTATGCAGATCTACCATAAGAAACGTTAAAAAGCTTTGCCTAGCCCAACCCTCCTTTCAAATAAAAAAGACACCATTGTTTTGGTTTTTTTACGGATCACATTCCATTTTTGTAGCACGTTTGTTCCAATTGTTTAATGGTTAATGCCAGTCAGGGGTGTCCAGGACTAGCAGGTTTAGCCCAGACAACGCTAGTAGGCCTTTTACACATGAACTCCAGATGAACTCTGGAGAATCAGGTCCGAGATGATCAGGAGATAATCTGCATCTGACGTGTTCAAACATATTTTCTAAAATATGATACTTTTGGAAACTCCCTCTACATCAGGCGAGGGCTGGCGCCAGGGTAGTGTGTAGGAGGCGATGACATCACGCTAAAAGTTTGCAGCGGTAGTTGCAGTGTCTAAGCGGCTACACTCTCTGCTCCTCCTGATTTTACACTAGGGATTATCCGGAGAATGTCAGACTTGTGGGTCATGTGTGAAAGGCCTATAGGAGGGATTTCCCCCCAATTTGTTCATTATTTTATGTTGATTAACAAGCTCTATTTTGATGCATTTTCTGCATACTATTTTCAAGAATACATAGGCTACTATTATCCAACTTCACTATAATATAGGCTATCTTAATATACCGTAATTAATATAATAGTTAATGATCGCAAACATTGGCCGGTCTGTGGGGAGACTGGAATAGACAGGGTATTCACATCCGATCATGATAAAACCTGCATTAATTCAGCACCAGTGTAAGTGGCATGATTTGGCTGTCGCCACAGTTTGCAGATTGTGAATCCATTGTGAATCCAATGGTCTAGATAGAATGTGCTCTCCTTGAAAGCAAAACACAACAGCAAACTGCACACAGAAGACTGAGTGAACACCCACATAACTTATAGGCTTTTGTTCTAGAAGCATAGCTATGCTGTGGCATCACCTTTCGGCACCCCCCATTCTCCCTATGGAATGTTCTAGTAGGGTCCAGCTGCAGCCCCGGAGAACAACACCCTGGCGTGACAACAACAACCCAGGCGCGACGGAAGAGATTTTTTTTTAAAACCTATTTTACAACCCGCTATCAGAAACCAAAGATCAACCATGGAAGTGAGACTGTCAATATGCTTAAAATATTGAGTAATATTCATGTTAAAACCGTGCCGTGGTTTATTTACTTTTCGCTAAATTCGAATATAATAATACCTTTGTTCATGGAAGCAAGTGAGAGTTAACAAGAATATCACTCAATATATTAAGCATATTGACAGTCTCACAAATAAATCACTTCCGTCACACCAGAGAACTTCCTTCACGCCTGGGTTGTTGTTGTCACGCCAGGGTGTTGTTCTCCGCTGGATACTATTGGAATGTCCCGCTGTCATGTATTTTTTGCATGGTATTTTTTTATTGCATTAAGATTCGACTATTAAACACATCTTGACTAAATGTCTTTCCATCAAAGATGTGAATTGTCGAAGATACTGTATTGTATTAAAGTATATAGTATAATGGCTTGTATAATGGCTTGTCGTGCATTGTATCGTGTATTGTGCTGGGGCATTCTGGTACCTCTGATGACGGTGAGCACGGTGTGTGGCTGGTCCAGAGAGATGGCCAGACCCAGGGCCTTCAGGTACTTCTTCTCATGGAGAAGGTTAGACAGCTCCTGCTGCCTGCACGTGACATACGACACAGCAGTATTATCAGCACCAAAATACCATGGAGGTTTCCTCTATGGTAAACAAAACTTTGTCGAACACAGGCCATTAGTCACTCAGGCCCTTTTTCTTCACTTTTTGAAATTGTGAGTTGATGTGTTCCCATTTCTGTTATGGTCAATGTCAAATAATATCAATTAATATATATTATGCATCAAAGGTTTTCTCAATTATTACTAGGGCTGTCAAATTAACGCGTTAGCAGTAGCAACACCGTTATCTGCAATCTCTGTAGTAAGGAATTTTCCCATCACCGTAGTTCATTAACCCTTGAATATCACCTCAACGCAAAACATTTGGTAGCAAGGTACGAGCTGCCACAGCCCCTGAAGCTGGCCCTAGCAGGCAGCCTCGTCAAGCCACACTCGACTGAGATGCATTGAATCTTGAGTGAGATCGAAATGTTATTATTTGATCTTAAAATGCACCGTATGTTAATGAAAGACATGTTTTAAATAAAAGAGGCATTGAACTTTAAAGCCTATTATGTCAATTATTCATTGAATCACTCATCTGCCAAAATTTACTTCACAGAGCCTGTAATTAATTAGATTAATTTTAATTAATTACCTATTTGACGTGTATGCCGAAGCAAAAGCTTTGAGTTGAAGAAATACTCCTTAGCCTAAGAAAGCTTTTATGATCAATCAGGAGCCCTGTGTGGGGTCAATCAGCCATTACATAATCCAAATGACCATTTATGACATTATAAGTGGGAGTGTCCACCCAGATGCAAGATGCATGGATAGACCCAACTAACCCAAATGCCTTTGTGGTAGACTGGGGACGATTAATGCACGTCGCAAGTGGATACAATTGAACTTTTCTTGTAAGGGCGAACCGAGCTCCCGTAAGGGTGGTGGTCAAGGTAGGGCCCTTTAATAAAAGTGGAAACAAACTCACTTGAGTATCTGGTCTTCCTGCTTGGCCTGCTCCTCCGCCTGCTCCACCTCAGTCACATCCTGAAGAAGATGATGCACACGTTTCAACACATTATTCTTCTCTGTTGGTCAGTGGGTTTTGGTCAAGCAGGCCGGTAGGTATTGCAATGGCATGAACCACGACTACTAAACAATCAAACATTCAAAAAGCGAAAAAGCTGCTCTTCTAAAGAAAAAAAAAACTAAGTGATACTTTTGAAAACATACTCCCAGAACTGAAAAAAACAACAACCAATTTTAGGAAAAAGAACAAACAAACATTTTCTATTACCGTAATTTTCGGACTATAAGCCGCGCCTTTTTTCGATCCTGCGGCTTATATAACGGTGCGGCTAATCTATGGATTTTTAAAGCTAACGGCCACTCGGAAAATTAGTATTCGAAGCTTAAATTAGTATTCAGGGCTTCGTTATTTTTTTTCCACGTACGTGACGTTACCAGAGCCGAGGGAGGCAAACTATAAGCGTCAGCGACACCAAGCAGAGAAGCGAGAGAAGTGAAGGAAGAATAGATAATCTTTTGTTTCTTCTTACTTTATAACACAACATTAGCGGGATCCGGAGGAAAAGTAATACTTAGCAAAATGCTAAACCTTAGCTAGTTGTTTGTTTACGTTCGCTGTACAGCGCCGCGCCAATCAAACTGTGACTGGCTTGCTGCACGAGCGTAAGCGTCTTGGGAATACCCGGAACAATATAATGGATATAATATGGACACATAAGACAATCAATATTCGTTATGGATTTATTCTACAAATTCCCTGAAAAGATGCACGTTCCAGGATGAATAGAAAAGCTCCCGTAAGGGCTGAGATGGCAGAGGACAGCTGATTTGGAACCGGAACACAACAGCTGTTCGCTTTCACGGTGAAAAACTAAGGAACTTCAGCCTACTTAGGCTACTAATTAACGTTCACAAAGCTATTAAATCTTCAACCAAAATATGCAGATTACTGTCAAAATCGGTTTCCAGGGAGTATATAGGGATTAGTACATGTTGCTTTTGATGGTGTTTTTTTCTGGAACGAGGTATTCGAATATTCGCTCGGAAAAAACCAAGAGTAATTCGAAGCTTGAAAAATGGCATTCGGGCCAGCCCTAATGGTAATTAAACATTAAACACTGCGGCTTATAGGTCCAGTGCTGATATATATGTACACATCATTTCAATTTAGCTGCTGCGGCTTATACTCCGGTGCGCCTTATAGTGCGGGAACATACGGTTAATTAAAATAAGCCTTCTATAAAAGAGCCAGTGCCTACTTTCAAATAGTTATATGGTATAGGGAAAATGGAATCTTAGGTTTTATGTTTGTTTTTTATGGCAAGGGGAAAAATTGGCAGACAAATGTATCAATTTAGAACTAATTGCACATCAAACTCCTTTTTGTGCAATTAAAAGGTCTTCCACACATTTGATTTCAGAGTCACTGGTGCACTGAAAATCATTTCACCGTTTTCGGACATTGTTGTATTGTTCTATTTTTAATACGCTTATAACTCCGGTCGTTCCCTGCTTGCGAGACGCTGAGACACGCGCACGGCAACATACACAATCACACACTGCCCACTTCCTTAAATTCCATTTTTCGGAATATACATCAAATATATATATACATACATACATGCAAACATACTTAATAGCTGAGCTGATAAAGCTTGAATTGGTTGATTCATGTCAGTGTTACAGTCTAGCGTGTGTGTGTATTGTGTGGTGGTTGTGTGTGGGTGGGTCATCACGTAACCAGGAAAAGTGTATTATTGACCTTATTCTTTCACGTGGTTGACAACGTGTGAAATGTCCTAAAGTACAACTCAGTGTCCGCTGACTTTCTGCTTGTGAAACTCATAACAAGTTTTGCATGGATGCAAGTGTGTGCGGTTTCGTTTTTTCAAGCACCGGTTCGAGAACTTTTTTAGCACCGGAACCGTTTTGCACATTAGAAGCTGTGTTTTGAGCAGTGAGTGCTACTCACATCCCAGATGGTGATGGTGGAATCGGCCGACCCCGTTACCATCTTGTGGTCCTGGCGGCTGGCATGAAGACCCCACACCTTGTCCTGGTGGGCGTCCAGTGTTTTCACACATTCGTTGGTCTTGATGGTCCACAGCTTCACCAGGCCGTCTGAACCACTGGAGGAGACAAAGGATTTGGCCTTAAGTGATTTGATAAAAGTAAGTGTAAGTGTAAGTATATCTATCTATCTATCTATATATCTATATATATATTACACTTTATTAGTGAGGGGGGAGTGTGTGGATAATGACTGGTTTAAGTCAAACTGACTCTGGGGCTGAATGGGGATGCACACGTTTTGCATTGAGCAATAAATGTGGACAGGTTATCCAGCCATCACCACAAACTCCAGGAGTTCTCCTGCATGGAACCTTGTTACACCTCCTTCTGTGCATCATTATAATCTCATTCCATACAATAAACCACTTCCAACATCACCACCCTCTGTCCTTGGTATTGAGGAGCCCTGTAAAATGCATGTTGCTGCAGGGAGTAGTAGCTGTACACACACACACACACACACACACACACACACACACACACACACACACACACCCACACACACAACACACACACACCCACACACACACACCACACACACACACACACACACACACACACACACACACACACACACACACACCTGGTAAGTAGCTGTGTTCCTCGGCTGACGAAGACGATCTTCAGAACGGACGCATCGTGTCCCTCGAATGTCTGGAGAAATAAAGCCAACCATAAACGATACAAAACAAGGTCTCCTTGTTCAAGGGCCGTCAAGCCACCACACTACTGAATTTGAATACGTACAAATATACAAAAAATAAACAGTTTGACAGACTGGCTTAAAACTGTTTGAGTACAAAATTCTTGAAGCAAAATTTTGAGCAAGAAAATTACGTCAAAAAGGTACCAAAATGTTAATTTTGCAGGTCATCTTAGACGACATCCTGCGTCATCAGACACATCAAAACCACAATTTTAATAATACCACAGCTTTAATAACAGAAGCGCCGTTTCTCAATAGTGCAGTCACAAGAGGAAGGGCTCAGTCTCTACTAATTCTTACTGGAGATCACTCCATTAATTTTCCATCACAATTGATGGCTTCATTCCAGTTTCACACGTAGGTGGTCATTTCGTGTCACATTGCACATTACGACAACCTAGCCAGTCCCATTAAGGCATCAGTAGAAAACATAAAATCAAAAACACGTTTCATCTAGTTTCATCCCTTTTTCTTACATTACGGTACTTGCTAGCCTGGCTCTTGCCAGACCAAGCTCAATCGTAGATTGCACGTTGGTCTGGAGAAGCTGCTGCGTCATTTCTCTCAGCACAAGAGCGTGATCAATGGGCCTAGTTCAAATGGCTCTGTACGGAATAGGCTGCTTGCCGTCACTTCTCTGTCGGCATTGTTAAACCAGCCAATAGCCCGCCAGGGGGAAAAGCCAGCTTGATGATTGGCTCCCGCAAAAACGTATCGGAAGAAGAACGAAATGTATTGCTCTTCTGCATGTCGAAATCAAATGGGCGGGGCTACCCAGTCTAGGTACTTGCCGATACAGAGTACTTATATCATGAGTCAGGGTTTCTGAAGGTTTCAATAAGTTAAATGTAAGACTGAAGACCATTATGATCAAATGTAGTGCCTATTCAACTCCATACTGGTAAAAAAGATAACGGATATGAAGGAACAGAATTACTAAGTAAATAAATGTATTCACATTCAAACTGTAAGCAAGAGTTGTAAAAGTATGTGATGCTTCATTAAACAAAAACATAGAGCCTAGTATAGACATTGTAGACAACATAAAATGTCTGTAGTTCGTGGTTAAGCTAACCAACGGTTATAGTCAGCCGCTGTGTGTCTGGACTGTGAGAGAAAGTGGAGCAGATATCTTAAACAAGGCCCAGTCAAAATGTTCCCACAATAGTAACGCGGCTTATTGTCATTAAACTAACCAGATAAAGAAAGTTGGTCTCAGTGGTGTAGGACCACATTATACTTTTGTATATTTAAGCAATAGATCACGACAGGCTGTGGTATGTGCTCATTATACCACTGTTAAGGGGCGTTGTCGGCCCCGAGGCGCAGCGGAGGGGCCGTGCGACACCCTTCACAGTGGTATAATGAGCACATGCCTAGCTGACTGAAGACGGGTTCGCTCGTATGCAACACACTTAGCGTCACATCCGAGGAAGCTCGATTTGAGCGGTCGCCCGCCAATTTATCCTTAGGGAGCAGTTCAATCGCGTTTTCAGAAGCTTTCGTTAGTCCTCCATCGCCTTGCTTCACTCCCGGAGTAACAACATTACCACGCTCCCATATTGTTTTACTTTGCTAACTGTTTCTATCTTCCAGGGCGGGAGTGTATGCAAAACTTTCACAAAATGATTAGGGCGTCAATAGCAGTTTGTATACGCTCAGTATACAACCTTGGGATACAATCGATCGCTGGATTAGGTCCCCCTCGTCTGTATGTATTATTGGTATGTATTTGAGTATGGGTATGTATTGTATGATGTATGTATGTATTGTAGTATGTATGGTGTATGGATGATGGAGTATGTATAGTATGTATCTTATTATAGTATATATATATCTATATTAGAGCCGTCAGTTTTAAATGCGTTATTAACGCCGTTAAGGCGCAAACCAATTTTAACGGGCGTAAAAAATGTATCGCGCGATTAACGCAATTATCTTTACTTTTTATTTATTTTATTTTCTTTGGCTCAAACAAAGAAGCAGTAGCCTGACTGCTATGCTTCAATGACATTTGTTCAAAGCAGTCGTTTAATTCTGCACTAGAGGCTCTTTTTTTTGCATCGTCCTGTTTTGATCAGTATACTTGCCAATGCTCGTTATCAATAAAAAATCATTTGCACAAGGCAAGCCGATGCACTCTCAACCCTGTTGATAAGAGAATTAAATAAGAAGATTATGGGACAAAAAAAATCAAGGGATATTTAGCATAGAAAAATAATTTGCGATTAATCGCGAGTTAACTATGACATTAAGGCGATTAATCACGATTTAATATTTTAATCGCTTGACAGCTCTACATATATATATATTTTTTTTTTTTGTTGTAAATATAGAAGAGCTCAGCTATTCTGATAAAGTTTGAAGTGGTTGAATCAATTCAGTGTTACAGTCTAGTGTGTGTGAGTATTTGTGTGTGTATGTGAGGGGGGGGGGGGGCTCGCGTCTGGGTGGTTCTGTGTGTGTGGGTGCGGTGGGTCATCCACGTACCCAGGTAAAAGTGCTTTTGATTGGACGTCTATCTTTCACCATCTACATATAACGAGATAAACTCACCATAATGATATGGTTGTCATTCATGACTTATCTCGTTTGTGGAGGACCGCCCGATATACATACGCCACCATATTTCCGATAAATCTATAGCGCCAATTGCTACCAAGAATGAATACCATTAATAATAAGCTTACATTCTGTTTCTAGGCGGTTATATATTGACGCCGTCTAGGCTCTGCAACGTCCCGAAATGGTTCAGTCCTTTCTCCTGATAGACTAACCTTGGGCTAGAGCGGGTGACGTCATCAGGCTCTAGCCTCAACTGAAGTCAACGAGACAAACTGAAAATAATAAGCGGGTATGAAATTAATCAGTTGATTCTGAAAAAAAGTAGATACATCAATAGATATATTTGACTGCTGATCTCAAGCCAGATCTTGTTGCATTTACCCATAATAGATCAAATTAACGTTAACAAATAGATATTTCTTGACGAGAGGAGACGCCACTAGCCACCGTGACTAGCTGGCCCTGCTCTGATAAATTCTGACCGGGGTTGCTCTGTATGCATTAGTTATTGGTTCCATAATCAAATGCAATTTTTAGATCCGTCACAATCGTATTTAAGACATTTTATGGCCTAAAATTCAGATTTGATTTTACACTTTTGAAAATACAACTACAGCTTTAATTACACGCCCCCCTCTAGGAAAGAGGAGGTACGTTACCGCCCGCGCCATATCTACCGGCAGACCGGCACACGTTGTGATACTTCTTTTTAGTAACGTCGTTGTGTATGAGCGTTATAATGAGCAATATTGTAAACTAGAAAATGCATTTCCTACAGTAGAGTACTGTAGTGCAAAGTGAGGTTAGAAATATGTTTCATCAAAGCGAGTGAGTGAGTTATTGACCTTATTACTCCACATCTAGTTAATCGAGGTAATCTTGCAAAATTATGATGCTTATACCATTGGACTCTGGAGTCTCAGCTTTCATTTGACTTATTTACCTTTAGATAGCATGACGTGAAAAAAAACGTTTAAGCATCGGCAGCATTTAGCTTCTACCGGAAGTACACCGTATGTAGCAAAACCTAGCCTCTAGACATATAAACGGGGGTCGCTTACAATAAACGACCGCTACTTAATCATATCTCCAATCGATTAATCATTTTAGAACCAGTGTAATAAAATACCATAACGCTTGGTGTTTCTAGGTTAAATGTTGACGTTAGCGCCTACGATATCCGAAATGGTTAGCTTTTGTGGAATCCACCTTGGACTAGCGTGGGTGACGTAATCATAATTAAATGCATCTCACACCATAACAAAGCTATAGACTATGTTGACGTTGATGTTTTTTTAAGTGGTTGCATCCGAATTGTACGAGTACACGAGCACAGTATCACGGCTGATCAGAGTGCTGGTATCGGTAGCTGTGCATCCCTAGTTTCATCCAACACATTGAGTTAGTGACAACGCAAAGCAATGGACTTCACAGAAAATAATATTACAAAAAAAACAGAAATCAAACCAAAGGAAGAATGCTCAGAGTAAGTGGGACCATGAACCTTGAGGCAGCTGTAGTCCTGCAGGCTCCAGAGCTTGGCCGTGCCGTCGGCCGAGGAGCTGGCCAGCACCTGGTCGACGGGGGAGAAGCACACCGCCCAGACCCCGCGCTTGTGGCCCCGGAACACCCCGAGCAGGGCCGGGCCCGCACCCGGGGCCCCAGGGGCCCCCGGGGCCCCCAGGGACCAGAGTTTGGCCATCCGGTCCTGGGAGCCCGACGCCAGCAGCTTGTCGTTGGGAGACACCGCCACGCTGTTGATGTCCTGACGGGAGGAGGATATTGGCAGGTTACCATGGTGACGAATGGAGAGGCTCCTGTCATACGTCGTGTGGCATATGAGACCCTGGTTTGATTCCGACAGGAGGCTGCCCATGCTAAACTTGAAGCCAAATTTCCGCAAGGCGATGTTGTAAAAATGATTTTAGAAGAGTATTTTACACTGCAAGATGCTATGGATAAAAGCTAAGCATTGACCATTCATTTTAACAAGTACTATCCGTTTCCACCTGGAGTCATTATGCAAGCTATTGCAAATGGTTTCCTATTCCTATTATTCATCAAATTTCAACCCCAACCTGGTTAAAAATAGAATGCGATAAACGCTCGATGTCATAAGGATCCTGTTGTACAGAAACTGAATGGGCTTTTCACCCCAGCTTCTGACTGAGCTGTGTGACCTACTTGCCTCTTTGTCACAGAGGAAACAAAGTAATCCTGGAAGTGGAATAACCTGTGGCAGAAAGTACTAAAGTGACGAATGTGCACACAGGCATGTATGTGAAAGCTTCACCGTAATGGGTGGGGCAATGAGTTGTGCAAGATAAATTGTTGTTTTCAAGCCAGCAATTATCTATTATCTATGTGATTTTTCCCTAACCCAAAAAATGACCTTGTTAAAATTCATCGTCACTTTCCAGCAACTCACTGGACTATTCTGTCCATCTATTCTGTTCTCTTCTATCCTAAATATATCTCCATCATTCCATTCTCTTCTACGTGTACCAAAATTAGTCCATTCTCTTCCACTCTTTTCTACATGTAACCTCCATCAGTTCATCCTCTTTATACTCATTCTCTTCCGACATGTTCTCCTCCATCACGTAAGAAATTATTTTCTACTCCCTCCTACGTTTATTTCCATAATTTAATTCTCTTCTTCGTTAACCACCATCTTTCCGTTCGCTTAGACTCAAACGTACGTGTAACTCCACCATTCCATTCTCCTTCACCTTCTCCTACGTTTCCCTCCATATTTCTATCTTGGAATGATGGAGGTAAACGTAAACAGCCAAACGCAAACAACCAATCAGAACCTGCTGTTCGCACCCAACGGAATGAGGATATATACATCTCCTGTATGACCGTTCCACAGAGAAGTATCATTGATGGACAGTAGGGCTGAACGATTTGGGGAAATAATCTAATTGCACTTATTTTGACCAATAATGCGAGTGCGATTTAATGTGTGATTTTTATAGTTTATTCCTTAAGTTCCTTATGTTGTGTATTATTCACTAAAAATTAATAAATCATAGTATCGAAGTATCGAATCAGTAAACGGTGATGGAAAAATCCTCGAATTCGCAAAAAGGTTTAGTTCCTTCCGCTCGCTTGAGGGTGGTTTTTTGAGGAAATGCGAAAGAGTAGTAAATTCGCAAAATGTCGAGAGGGGAAACACACCTTTTCGAAACAGCTGTGACGTAGCGAACTTTGAACACACAGGACTGACAGTCTTTCTGATTTCCGCTTTCCGATTAATTTATATTATAAACTTATTTATTTAACTATTGAAAAGTAAAATTAAAATAAATGAATCTTACTGATTTCCAGTGAGCAACGGTAACAAACACGGTAACAGCCCTAATGGACAGAACAGATAATCTGTCCTTTGCAAGGATAGATTACTTGAGAGTGGTAATTCGAGTCCTTGTGCAAATTTCACACATTGCTTCCCAATGAATGACAGTGAAACAATGCCTTTTTTGCGGCTACGATAGCCATAAGGGTTATGCAGTTGGCCACAGAGACGCAATACAGATACAATTCTGCACATCGCTGCAGCTCCGAAACAGGACTTTTCCTCTTTTTTTATGTATATAAATCATTGGAAATTTATTTCATAGTCATCATAGAATACTTCAGAGTTTATTTTTGCAAATTGAGTGAGTGAGTGAGTGAGTACCTTGTCGTGAGCCTTTTCCGTAACACGTGCGCTCAGTCCGACCAGGTCCCCCGTTGTCGTCGTGATGTTGTCAGGAAGGTCCCACACCTTCACTGTGCAGTCCTGACTGCCAGACACTAGGAACGACTCCTTCATCCTACAGACAAACAAAGCCACAAACAGCACCATATCAATATATATCTATCTACACATGCAAAAGAGACATGGGGATATATAAGGATGTCCCGACACCACATTTTCACTTCCGATACCAAAGCTTTGGCTATCTGCCGATATCAACATCCGTCCGATACTTTGTTTTACTCAACGAATATTAATATGGAAGCATTTTGCTCATGATTGCTAATTAGCCACTTTAAAACATCTCACTAAAGAAAGGTTGAATTTCGTAAAATAAAGTGAAAAGATTGAACAGAGTTCAAAAGTCTAAATGGAGTAAACAATGTAAAAATGCACACCATTTAAAAAATATAAAACGGTTGTAAAAGTGAAGAATTAAACAAATAGCTAAAGTGATAGTTATATTTGAAATGCTGCAACGCTGCTGACATGACTGTTCAACAGGTAGCTCTCATGCGCTAGCTCTCTTGAGCATGCGCCATATTGCTCGGATCGGATCATATTTTTTACTCCCCTCCAATATCCGATCCAGCTTACTGGTCCAATATCGGACCGATACCGATGCCGTGGATCGGTAGACAGGGTACCCCCAGCCCGTACGGCTGGCGATTTGAGTTCGCCCTGCAGAAGGGTCTCGAGAAGAGCAATACATTTCTTTCTGCTTCCGATACGTTTTTGCGGGAGCCAATGTCTAAGCTGGTTTCCCCCCCTGGCGCGCTATTGGCTGGTTTAACACAGGGACGACAGGGAAGCGACGGCAAGTAGCCAATTGCGTACAGAGTCAGTTGAACTAGGCCTGTTGATCACGCCTCTTGTGCTGAAGAAAATGACAGCAGCTTCTCCAGACCAACGTGCAATCTACAATTGATCTTGGTCTGGCAATAGCCAGGCTAGTGGATCGGATGATTCGGATGGGACATCCCTAGTGATAAACACTGGTGCTGTAACGATACACGTATCGAAACCGAAATCGCGAAACTCAAAGCCACGAATCTGTCTTGCGGTCTGAGAAGGCAGCGTGATAGCGTGATACGCCCTTTCCAACACTCTGGTCAAAATGTCAGATTATAATTTGCTAATAATTTGTCTAAATAATAGTCTGCTGACAACGCTCCGCTTATCGATGCCGTAATGCTGCGACGAGATTCCCTCTGTGATGCCAGCTCTCCGTGGCTACGGAGGATTGCATTTCTCCACAGCCGTCAAAGTCCTCATATGCGATATGAACGACATTTATCCATAGTGGGCCAAGCGCGAAAAAAATAGCCCGTGTGATCCTTGTCTCTATTGTTTTGAGTGATTTGACCTGCAGTTGGTCTGCTTATAGGTCGGAATGAGGTCGTTAGTTTCTTCACTAGACACGCTGACGTCACTCACACATACGCACACTGCCATTCTCGCGCACACACATACGCTACTCGTAGCACTATGCCTCGTTATTGCGACGTTCATGTTTTTTCCCATCTCTTTGAAAGTTGGGCTATTAAACATGTTGCATTCTATACGGCCTGATTATGTCATTATTTAAGCTACATAGCCTAGTAAGAAGCGCTAATAGGATATTTGACTAAACCACCAAACTAGTTGAGGGTTTTTGCCTACCTGCAAGCATCCTCAAACTGCAAACTTTGGTTATTTATTTATTAATTTAGCTATACTTTAGTAGAATTCTTTCTGTTCAAATCAGTTCAGTGTTCCAAATTAATTGTTATTAAATGTTACATTAAGTTAAATGTTATACAAGTGTGAAATAAAATGCTTTTTAAATTTAAAGAAATCGTGGGATGGATCGAACCGTGGGTCAAAAATCGTGATACAAACCAAATCGTGAGTTGGTGCATCGTTACAGCCCTAATATACACCTTTTTACCAGGAAGTCAATATAAGATAATGGCACAGAAACCCAGTTAGTCCTAGATACAGAGCTATCCCATCCACTGTAGTTAATGTTTAGCCTGTTAGTAAGTTTCATGGTTCAAAGAAGAATGCAACTGAATCAGCTAACAAATACATTCAGGGTTTCACACAGCATGTTACAGCTTAGGGCTTAGGCGGCCACCTGAGCAACACATGCCTGCCGCCTTAACTACGTAGTTCCAAAAAAAACACCACCTTAACAAACACATTTTCTGCGAGAAACCCTATTGTAGGGGTTATTTTTGTTTCCTTCCATGTCTTTTAGAGTGACATAGATGAACTGTTGGTTGCCGTTAGCATTATCACTGATTGAATGTATTTTTTTAATTAAACTAAAAATTAAACTCATTTCAAATTATTTATATTATACATCATATTTATTTATTTACTTAACACACAGGTCACCTACAAACGGACAGTTCCATGTACGGATATAATATGTTTATTTATCTTAGTCAAATAGTTTTATTATCATTATATCATTTTATTTTAAATTAGTAAATTGATTGTATATACGGTATATATATATCAGTGGCGGCTGGTGTTTTTAAAGTGAGGGAGGAAGGACTGCGTGCTTGGTTGCCATTGGCCTGCTTGCACTGTTGGTGTAATGGTGGCATAAGAATGCGAGAACTCAAGTTGTTTCATAGGGTGTTTTGGTGAACTACAAAAATAGCAGGGAGGGAGTTATGTGAACAAAATGTATACAAAGCCACCAGTGGCATCACTGTAATTTGAGAAGGAAAGGATGCAAAGCATAGTAGTCAAATCAGGCCCTACTATTGATTTGTTAAAAGTAAATAAAAAAATCTGGGCCTATTATTGGGCCTATTTTGCCCTCACTGACTGAAGTTATTTAGCTATGTTTTATTTTCAGTCTACAATTTATTGTAATGCTACCAGTAAGATCATTGCGTACCTAGCAAAACCATGTAGCACTCACAAACAATGACGTTGCCATTACTTCTGATGACCTTGATTTTGGGAAGTGGTCTACCTCTCTTCTGAATGAATGGAATGGTTTTTTGTAATAAGAACGTTAACAATGTCCGTCTCCTCCGTGTCCATTGTGCATTTAGGATCTCGCTATCGCAGATTTCACTTGCTCTGCGTCTCTCGACTGAGCACCGCGGCAATCGCAGACCGGGTTTGTTATCGACAGCGTTGCCAGATTGGGCAGATTTCCCGCCCAATGATAATTATTCCAGCCTAACATGGTTAAAAGTAGCCCAATTGGGTGGGAAATCGGACCAATCTGGCAACACTGCTCAACATCAGGGATCCTGCTTATTGGTTCATAGCGCAGAACGGATAGATTTTTTCGCGCGATATCGACAGACCCCTTAAGGTCCACTCACCCACTCAGAAGGAGGCGATTCTCCTCCTCTCGCCCATTGAAAACCCAGGTTATCCACGCGCCGCCAGTAATTTCGGAGAAAATGAATGGGAGTGAACGGCCGGCGGCAGGGATGACGTTCCTCCTGAATTAAGTGTCCAAAGGCGATAGGGGGTGCTAACTGTCTCTCTTACCCAGGGAAACGAACATATATATACTTCAACAGGCCATGCGGGTGCCCAACCAGTCCGATCGCCGGTCTACCAGTAGATCGCCGACAGATCCCAAGTCGATCGCGAAGGGGTTGAAGAAAAAAAAAAGAAAAAAAAAAAAAAAAAAAAAAAAAAATAAATTTTATTCTTGTTTAATTGAAAGTACCATTTGGCGCGGTAGCTATATACGCGTCGGTAGCGCATGTGTCTGTTTAACAGCAGTTGAAAAGGCCGTCAACAGTAGTTACACACTCCTAAAAACGTTGGCATGGCGGAGGGGAAACCAAAGCTAAGACCTACCATTTTTCACCCTGAGTGGGAGGAAGATTATTGATTATCGTTGAGAAGGTGCCGTGCGCAGACGTAATGAGAACCCCCATGGAAGTCCGTAGGTTGCACGATACAAACCACCCCCCCCCCCCCCCCCACCCCCACCCGTCAACAATTGTTTCCTACCCGAGCCCCCCCCCCCCCCCCCCCGGCCTTGAAGGTAGGTTTGCTGGTAGATCTCGGGAGGTTGGCTACTTGAAAAGTAGATCTTGGGTCAAAAAAGGTTGGGCACCCCTGCTCAAAGGCAATAAAGTAGTCATATTTAAGGGCATTAATTCATTACAATAGTCGGGGCAATCTAAATTTTTTATTCTCAACAATGTTAGGGAGGATCTTCCTCCCTCTCCTCAATGGAGAAGCCTCCACTGATATATATATATACTGATTTCGCACTTCTCTTTTCCCACTGTACTGCTGGTCACCTGTGAATTTCTCCCAAAATATCAGCCTCTGAGCCTAGGAGTATAGATGCTTACCGTGAAAAGGTGATGCAGCCCACAGAGTTAGCATGGCTGGACCCCTGAGCCACACACACCACCTGGCCACTGTCTCCATCCATTCTCCACACACGCACAGATTTGTCCTAGACACACACAGGCAAAAGACACACACACACACACTTTAGAGAGGAACATCTTACCAACAAATTACCAAACAGGTTCTCTGACAACCAAGTAAATGTGATTTGTTTTGTTTACAAATATTAATCATAATGAAAAAGGTTTACAGAAGGAAATTAAAAGCCATGTATATCCATTCCAACATTACAATTTTTAAACATAATTTTTAGGTATTTTATGTTTACCTTGGCACAACTAGCAAAGAGCAAGCCCTTTTTGAAGACATCCAAAGAGAGCACAGTGTCTGAGGAATAAATAGCAACACATTAATCTCATAGCAACACATATTTATTAAAAGAAGCAAAAATAGACATGACTGGAAATCAGATGACGCGTAGGTCTTGGTGAGCAGACCTGTGCAGCAGGTAAGTAATCTGGCTGAACTGTGACGTGTTAAAGTGTCAAAGTGATTTTACGTAGTTCTCTCACGTTGTCCAAGATTTATCCCCACCTACATCAGTCTACCTAACACAGCAACGTTACTATTGAAATGTAAAGTGTTTCAACCATTCAGTGGACACTGACCTGTAGGACTAGATACACATTTTAGACTGCTTTAAAAATATCTGTTTGTTGTTTTGTACTCTGTAGTTTTCGCACATGTTTTGAATACACGGTAACCTTCTACTATAACTTCTGTAACCTAAGTTCCTAAACAACAAATAATAGTTAGAGATTTTAGTTTCTGAGATAATTTATGACAGTCAACAACATGGGGTTGTAGAGAGGACTGCCATTGTTACAACTTGCGCTTCATAATTTTTGTGTCACGTCTAGCCTCCTACAGGTCAGATTCGGATTATCAACATTCGTGTGTTGCATGTGAGAAAGGGCAACTCATCTGAAGTTCATGGCAAAATGCCTAAAAGCCTACACAGCTTCAGCATATACTGCATCATTCATCTTCCACTGACAATCACCATACTCTGCTGCTCCCCGGTGGTGGCCAAGAATCACTGACCTGTGTGTCCATACAGGATCTGGCAGCTGTTAGTCAGGAGCTCAAACACCTTGAGCTGACAGCTGTTGGTGGCCACCACGATGTGGCTGTCGTTCTTCCCCAGGAACTTCACGTCCAGAATTTCATCATTGTAGCCCACAAACTGGGGATAGTGGAGAAAATAACAGAAGGAAACATATTGGTAAGTACATCAGAGATGTAGCATGGGACTGCTCAGCCTCTTCCAAAACAAGGTATGAATAATCTTTAGAAAAGAACAGAATTATTTGGAAACAGATAAAACTAACCAACTAAAATGAAAAATAAACAATGTATGTAAAGATTTTCTCAAAAGCACAAAAACATTTATGTATTTTACTGCACAGCAATATTGACATTTGTTAAATCACTATCCAGAGTTATAACAATACATCCAATAACGTTATTTTTCATTCCCCCAACATAATCAGTTAACCTTGGCTCCCCCTGCTGGCTACAACAACACACGTGTATGGACATCGACAGGCTGCACTCCACTACCCCCTCTACCTGTCAGGGCGTCCTACCTGTTGTTGCGTGCCGAGTGCGGGTAGCTGGTACAGCGTGATGTTGTGCTCCGCCGTGACGGCCGCCACCCGGTGGGAGGCGCCCATGGTCAGCAAGTAGGTCAGGCTGCGGGGGTCGTCGCCATCATGGGGCTCGCCGCCCTCCTTTCCGGCAGGGGGTGTGGCCGAGGGCAGCGTCTGGGTGTAGACGCAGCGGGATGTGCTGGCCTCCCAGACTCTTAACACACCTGTCGGTGGTGGGTGCGGGCAAGTATTTTTAGAGCTTGATCATGTGTTTGATGTGCACTCTGTCAGTATTTTATTTTGTCATGATATTGAGAACTTGAGGACTGACCTTTGCTGCCCGCAGTGATGAAGTGCAGGTCGTGGTTCTGAACGCCAATCTGAGACAAGTCCTGGTCCTCTGGGAGCAATGCCACACCCTCCACCGCCTAGGTACACACATCAGAGAGATGAGCACCCAGCAACAGGCCCGCAAACATTCACTATTCTATAGATAGACACACAGCAGTGTGGCAGCATTTAGGCTTCCCTGTGTTTCAAATAAAAAATATAAAAATATAAAAAATTAAAACAGTGAAAAAATTTGACAATATAAACAGCAAATAATGCAAGAGACTGATGAGCTACACAAATAGCACAACCCACATGTTACAGCATGACAACCATAGTGAGCTCATTTCACCACCACCTTCACGGAAATTGCTAAAAAGGACCAACCATGCTAACAAGCAGATTTGCAGCTCCACCCAACCCAACCAATGCATTAGTGTTTAATGGCAAAATATATTTTATTGTATGTGTATATAGTAAAATGCAACGGTGTCTGGATGGTGAAGCTCCCTCTGAGCAGCGATGTATACTGTATTTAATGTCCGTGTCTGAGAGAGGGTTAGGCTTCCAGGGCAGCTATAGTATAACACTTCGGTGTGTCGCGGATTTCATATACAACATTGCTTATTAAAACACTCAACAGTTAAAGAACGATAGCACTAAAAGAGTATCAAGATGGGCATGGGTCGTAACCATGGCGATAACAACCCCCCTACCAACCAAAAACACTTTATTTTTTATCCCATTGTTTTCAAATTCCAGCTGAAACTGTGGGTTACATACATACATATTTGTCTGGAGCTCATTTTGTTAAAGAAAATCATGAACTTAAAATCGTGAATCATATCGCATCCTTAGTTGAGTGCCTTACATCCCTACTCACTATACTATAGATAGAATATAAACTACTCTGTATACTATACTTAGTTCTCAACTTTCGTTTGTCGGTTATAGATTTCCCTATGCATATTTAGTATAAGATGATTAATGTATGCAACTCAACCATGTTCAATCACTGTACGAGTTATTGTATGTGTAATATAGAGTTCAGAGTCTGCGATTGGCTATGCAATAAATTGTCATTCATTTAATCAGGGACGATAATGTCCAGCTTATTACAACAAGTGGATGGGATGAAGCTCAGGCGTCAATGGTTGTACATGCCCAAGTCTCACCTCATAGACCGGCACGGTTCTTGTGGCTGTCCGCGTCTTCAGATCCCACACTGTACAGATCTTGTCCCTGCCAGAGCTGCAAGCAGGAGGGCCAAAAACAATACAGGACAACACAGTTGAAACCATCACGTCGCAGTGGGAGGTCTATTGAAATATCTATTGAGTGACACATGACAGGTAGGGGTAGGACGACTCCCAGGGTGTTGGCGTACCTGACCATGGTGTCCCCGCTGGCGGTGAAGGCTAGCGAGGTGACGGCGCTGAAGTGGCTCTGGAGCACACAGAGGCACAGGCTGGAGCGCAGGTCCCACAGCCGGATGCCACAGTCCGCAGAGGAGGAGAACAGCTGCAGAAGGCTCATGTCTGGGTGGAAGTGAACCAGGCTGCGCACATAGAAGACAACACAGGGATATTGAACGTATTTGGGCTTGAAGGATTTATTGGGAACGCGAATAATTAACTTTCTGAATCTTTTAGACAAGCAAATAAATACAAATACATTATGCATAATAAACGATTTAGGGACAGAAACATAATGTCCCTAAATCGCAAACCCGAAGAATAAAAAAAGAGTGATGTTATTCAGGGAGGTCCAAGGATTTTAAAGTATAGCTACTTACTGAACAACACCGGATGATCCCTTGAGGTTGTGAGTGCAGTACTGCTTTATTATGTCCCACAGCTTAATGGTCCCATCACAACCACCTGCAACAGGAAGACAGCAGTGTAGGACCCAATTGTCAAATGTTAACTCACTTGAAGCCGTGTGTCTGTTGCAGTTTAAAACTATTGGATCTGCCCGGTGCCACTCTGGATCTGCCATAACCAAATCTCTAATGTTTGGCCGGGAATCACGTTGCGCGCAGGATGTAAACAAGCCAAACACTGTGCGTGAAGATGTCCCGTCAACGAGAGCTGACTTTAACGTCATTGATCCTAGCCACTCCCTCGGTTCGCTGAAGGGAAATTCAAATTGAGCTGAAGTACTTAGGCGGGCGGAGCCAGGCTACCTCGACATAATTTGCATCACATTTAGATTCAACCTGGAAAAAAAATAATTTCAAGCAAACAATATATGATCTCATATAATGTTGGTGACAGTCTTGAGCCCTGCTATATAAAACAAGCATTACACACAGGTGTAACTGAACAAGTTCATGTACTCCTTTCATTAGCTGACCTGTGGCAAGAAGCGTGGACGTGGGGTCAAAGGTCATGCTGGCTATAGGTATGGTGTGAATGGCCCTCCAGGAGCGGGTGCACTGGGCCTGCTTCCAGTCCCACTGCTTCAGCAACAGAGCCCTGCTAGCTGTCACCAGGATCTGCAGCAGCACACAGAGGGTGACAGAATGATAAAGGTAAATGTGCCTCCATGCATCACATGCATCAGAACTGCAGCACAAAAGGCTCAAAAAGAGAGACAGCCCAACAGGAATGAAAAAGTGTTTACCATAAACATTTGGGTGAATACCATGCTTAATTATCATAATATTAAAGGTTGGTGTGCATGAGTGTGTATTTACCTCATCATCATAGCTCAGCGCAAAGGAGGTGATGTCCTCTTGATCATCCTACGATACAATTAAATGGAAATATAAATAATGTTTAACACTCCAAAGAGATGAGTGTAAATTGTGTTTAAATGCACAGAATCGTTATTAACCTGCTCGATGCTGTGCACAATCTTCCCCGTGCTTATTTCCAAAATATTGACACGGGATCCACAAGTGCAAAAGATGAACTTCTCATCTTTGCTAATCTGAAAGAGGTCAGAAACATCCGCAACGATATCCTCATTATTTTCCTGTTATCACTGTTCATAATGATTTTTTAAGTATTAAAGAATATGATGGACTAACCTGAACCTTTCCGCCTTTATAAAACGGTTCAATTTTATTGGAAGCGGCATAGCTGCGTGAGAAAAGTGGCCAAAATTAGTTTATTTAATTTAAACGACAGCACACTTGGTTAGCCCATTGCAAGCTAGCGAGTTATTCACTTTACACGTGCAAATCATCAAACTTACTTTGTTTTGAAGTGAAGGTTGGTGTTTTCCATTTTACTGAGTCGACTTACAAATAAACGCGTTATGCGCAACGCAGATAATACTTTATTCGTTATACATGCAACAAATTTTCACTGATCAACAAATCCCACATGTCGAGAAGTGAGAGTCGCAGATTTTGTACGTCATCATAGCTCGTAGTGCCCCACAACGCTGTGATTGGCTTAATAGTTTATATCCCAATTTGTCATTCAGTAATTTTTTAATAAAGAATACATTAGCTCAATAATTACTATACGTCATTAGGGATTCACATTTCAAATACAATATAATTCAAGATTTCTTAACGTGAGTGACTTATAATGGATTGTCCTCTCTAAATTATAACGTGCCTGTTTTGTTTTGACGTTCAAAACATCTATTCAGAGCAATGGATGTCGCTAGAGAAGTGGTTCGCCGTGACAAAAAACTGTCATTTTCCAACATGATTGGCGTTCACCATGCTAGAACAAGACAGAAGGCCCACGCCTCACATGGAAAACAATTATCTCCTCCGTGGTTTAGATATATTGGTAGATATGCATTTGTTTACGCGCATGTTCCCTGACTTCATGCGTTGTGAGGAAGGTTCATGTATGTGTTCTATTGATAATGTGGGTGTGTAGCTTGTGTTACATGACTGCGAGCGATATGGAGTAGCCCTAAACAGGAATGGAAAGAGGCTGATCAGCAGTGAAGGTTGTTATGGTGAGTTTTGGCTTCATTGAAAAATGTTATTTAGGATTCGAATGAGATTGACAAAATGTGAATGTTTATATTGTATGTTATATTGAGCGTTGAAAGTTTATTTTGGTAAATGTGTAGTCATCCGCTGACTTTGGTCTCTGTTTAAAATAAAATTCTATCAAGTAATCGCTTATTAAATTTTCAATTTCCATATTATGTACGTTATGTAGGTGTTAATAAATATACATTACTTTTCTTATTACATTATCTGATCACATGTTTTTTCCCCCAGAAGGGCAATTGTAGTTGGTCCCATTTGCCTTAACAATGACACGCTGATAGTTACAGGTTAGGGGCATTTGTGATCCCAACCCTATAAGTAGTAGTAGTTGTAGTTTCCATAAGCTGGAAACTAGCGATTAATAACAAAACCTGAATAACAATACACTAATACATCATTAGAAATGATAGAAACCATAACCTATGTTATATCCATGTTTTAAAATGTATGTCTTATAACATATTACATTAATAATCAAACATTTCTCACCACTCTTAATAAATGTGTGTACGTCATTCTGATTGGTCACCCCATGTCTCCAGGCGGATTCAGAGGCATCACCGCAGAGCGGGGGTTACGATGTGGAGCTGTTCGTGGACACGCCGGACTACGACCTCATTTGCACCATCTGCCAGGGGGTCCTACGATGCCCCGTGAGAGCCACGTGCCATCACATCTTCTGCAAGAGATGCATTTTGCAATGGCTGAAGAGGTACAGACCTCACTGACCTATGGGGATTATAACTTCATTCACATTACACAGTTTCTGGGGCAGGGGAAGTGCAGTGGTTGGGTTGTTGGACTCTCAGACAAAAGTTTCTGGGTTCCAACCCGAATGTCCTTGGCAGTTGCTCACATGCCTACGTGCTGTAGGCCTCCCTGAGAAAGAGGCCTTAACCCTACAATGCTTATTAATGACGTAAGTCGCCCTTGATTGTTGGCTAAATACTAAACAGGAGTAGGAACAAGTTGCAGAGCAGTGTTGACTGAAAGTGATTCCTCTCTAGGCAGGAGACATGCCCGTGCTGCAGAAAGGCTGTCAACCAGAGCGTCATCTTTGTCATGTTCAAGCTCAGCAGGTCGATTGGCCGCATGAAGATTAAGGTAGGTACACAAAGGAGGGACAACGGCTATGATACTTTCTTCAGATAATGTCGGTTTTCAAAACTCAAAATGAACTTAATCAACACTGAGGCACCATGAGATTAGGAGCCAGTCTTGTCACAGGAAATTTGTTTTAAACTTTTTCTTTAACATTTCTGTTGAAATACTTTTTTGCATTATGAAGGGAATTGAATGTTCTGGAATGACCATGTCAAACTCCATCTCATGTTAGCCGTATGAACGGCCATGCTTTCACAAAACATATACCCAATGCTTCCCTAAGTATATCGTACTCTATGTCTAGAAAGACGTTAAGTTTCCCTCAACACGTTCTGCGCCTGGTCCCCATCCAGTGTAGGAATGAGATCCGCGGCTGCTCAGCGACGTTCCCACTCGCGGAACAGTATTGCCACAGCATGAGCTGCGTCTACGAGCTCATCCCCTGCCCGTACCAGGGCTGCCGTGCCCAGCTCCTCCGCCGCGACCTGGACACGCACGCGCGCCACTGCGAACACTGGCGGCAGCCCTGCCACATGGGCTGCGGCGTTGTGCTGTCCCACCGTACGCAGGCCCAGCACAACTGCTACCGGCAGCTGAGGCAGGAGTACGCCTTGAGGCAGAGGAACCACCGGGCCATCGCCGCTGCCCTGCAGCGGAAAATGCGGCGCATGCAGAGCACCATGGCCCACATGAAGAGGCAGATCGGCCTGATCTGCGAGAGCCTGGAGGTCATGGACGACCTGCAGGAAGAGGAGGTGGAGGAGGAGGTGGAGGAGGAGGAGGTGGAGGAGGACCAGGGGGAGACCAGCGGAGGCGCCAGTGCCAGTGGCTCTTGATTAGGAGGAGGGTTTTCTCTTGGGTTTTGTGTGTGTGTGAGTGAATAAGCTACATGTTTGATGACGTAAAGAAAAGTATTAAAAAATACTGTGGTTTACAGAATTTTTAGATGGTCTTTCGTGAACTGCCAATTGTTAATGCCTCTGTTGCCATCTTGCTTGTTCACATTTTAAAATCAGAGTTTAATATTTTGACTGGCGAAAATCTTGGGTCCTGCTTTTTGTCTATGTCAATGAGAAGGAGTTTTTTATTTGGTACAAGCTTGTAATGTGGCATTTGGTAGGTATATTGTATAAATTGTTTTACCCAACAGATGTTGATAGCTGATTTGTTTGGTGTCCACTTGCAACTAACACATGGTCATGCTATTTACAATTTTTTCCGATGCCACCTCAGGGGACCTATAGAACTGGTTTCATTATTGACCATCTTATTTTTGCACAGTACAGCTTTAAAAGTGAAATGATATGATGATAATGATGAATTCCAATGTCTATGTATTTTTTTTATAAAAAGGAATTATACATTATAATGTCCTTTGTCTGTTATTTATCGATATAAAAACAGTCATTAACGAATTTAAGAGGTAATTATATCGGAAAAAGGTTTCAATTGGAAACAAAATGCTCTTATTTTTTCTGAAATAAGGAGAAAATCTCAAGAGAAGCTGTTATTCACATAGTTAAGATCTCGACTCTAAGCAAAAATGATAGACAAATAAAGATGATGCATCTGAAAAGCAATATTTTCTAATACATGAGGTCAAGCTAAAAGTTTGATAACATAATTTAGCATTTTAACTAAAACCGTAGCGACCCCGTACTTTAAAGCCTCTGTGGAGGGTTATGCTGATCAGCAGCAGCAACCGTACTCCATAAAGGTGAGTTTCTTGAACAATTTTTTGCGTCATTAATTCAGAAAGATAGGGAAGAATTAATTTTACATAAAACCTTTCTCTGAGAGAATTAGGTCGTTCATTCAGATAAACAAGAGCAGAATAGATTTTACCCAGTGAATGCATTAAGCTTCCGGAATTTTTTTGTAGTTCTTTTTTTTTTTAAATATATATATCGATACGAAGATTACTTTGGAGTCATAGGATCCATCACAGTTGTCTTGTTACCAACAGCGGCACCGCTTCCCTAAACTATCGCGAGAACAAGTAGTATAAATACAGAGCGGAACTACTGTTTATTCTTCTTCCTGTTATACAGATCACGTAAGTCTACCGCACATCGAATGCGTGCTAAAATCTACAACAATCTCTTTCATCTTGGTTTTAAATATAGTGATTTACATATAAAACGTGAACTGAAATGTTTAGTATTATATCTATTGATACATTTACTTACTGGGATATGAATAAAATCGTTATCTATTGAACACTGCTCTGGTGGCAATGCTGATTGCTTCCTAGCGCTTGTTTCCTCTAAATAACTGGGATGCTCATTTTTAATCCAATGTTTAATCCATCAGCAAATGGCGGACGACGCCGGTGGTAGAGGAGGTTTTCGCGGAGGTTTTGGTGGCGGCGACCGTGGCCGCGGACGCGGCCGTGGTCGTGGTAGAGGCCGCGGCAGGGGCCGTGGAGCTAGAGGCGGCAAGTCGGAGGACAAGGAGGTAAGCCCCACTTTACTGCCCATGTTAAATAATAACTTTGCGTGTTGTCAATTTGCTTCTACTGATTAAAAACGAGACCAAAACGCGTCGGTAACTTGTTGTATTGTTTCAGTGGGTGCCCGTCACCAAGCTGGGACGTCTTGTCAAGGACTTGAAGATCAAGTCCCTTGAGGAGATCTATCTCTACTCCCTGCCTATCAAGGTAATTTTATGTCTCTAAATCGTGATTTTATTGCTCTAAATTTAAGAAATAGGTTAAGATAATGCTTTCTTTTGGATCAGAAAGATTGGCTGCTGGATATGTACATGTTCTTTTGCACTTAAATCGACAAATGGATATAGTTCAGCAAAAATGTATTACCGTATGCTGCCCTAATGACCAGGTGACCCTTGCAGTGATAAATCGTATTGTGTTTTCCCCTGGATAAGTAGTTGACTCAATTAAATTAGTAATTTTCTGTTTCAGGAGTCGGAGATCATCGACTTCTTCTTGGGGTCGGCGCTGAAGGACGAGGTGCTGAAGATCATGCCTGTCCAGAAGCAGACCAGGGCTGGTCAGCGTACAAGGTTCAAGGCCTTCGTTGCCATCGGCGACTACAACGGCCACGTTGGTCTGGGTGTCAAGTGCTCCAAGGAGGTGGCAACCGCCATCCGTGGTGCCATCATCCTGGCCAAGCTGTCCATTGTTCCAGTCAGGAGAGGATACTGGGGTAACAAGATCGGCAAGCCCCACACCGTGCCCTGCAAGGTGACCGGTCGCTGTGGCTCCGTCCTGGTGCGTCTCATCCCTGCACCCCGCGGTACCGGCATTGTGTCGGCCCCCGTGCCCAAGAAGCTGCTCATGATGGCTGGTATTGACGATTGCTACACCTCTGCCAGAGGCTGCACCGCCACCCTTGGCAACTTCGGTAAGGGTCCCGTTGTGTTTGTTAGAGGTTGAACCTGCGATATTTGATTCTCCTTGCTCTGCCCAGATTCGCCTTTGCTGTGACGATTCTGTCTTAAAACGGAGAGAGAGTAACGGGCATTATTAGTGCACGGCAGAAGGACCTCTCAATGGTGTCTTCTGTTCCCCTGTTGTGTGCTCTACATTCTGTTTAGTTAAACTGAAGTGTGGCCAAACCTCCCATTGCCGACGGCTGCTCTAATACTTTATGCTTTTGTTTTCAGCCAAGGCTACCTTTGACGCCATCTCAAAGACGTACAGCTACCTGACCCCTGATCTCTGGAAGGAGACCGTCTTCACCAAGTCACCCTACCAGGTCCGTACCCTTCCCAGATAGGTTGTGATCTATTTCGTTAACTGCTTGTGGTGCAGAAGATGCTCATCGTGTTGTTTGTTTGCAGGAGTTCACTGACCATCTGGCCAAGACCCACATCAGGGTTGCCGTGCAGAGGAACGCAGCACCTGTGCCACCCGCCACCTCCTAATTGCTTTTGTACAGTGGCTTCGTTGAATAAAACTTGACCAATCAAAAGCATTCAGTCTGACGCATTATTTGAATGTGTTGCATTGAATCGGGTTGCTATTGGAAGTACTTGAGAATTTGAATCTAACCCATGTTTTAATGTGTAAAGATAACTAGAGCTTGCTTATTTGTATCTGCATTAAACTAGCGCTAAATCAGCGGTCTTGAGTTTAGGAAGTTGTTTCCACTGACTTATCTGGAAGCCACTAGTTTTCAGTTCCACAAGGGAACTTTTATTTATACTTGCTCTGCATAGGCTACTGGCAAGTTCAGCACTGAACTTTGACTTTTCCCTGTAAAAGTACAGCCAGCTACTGCAGTGCATATTAGGTCATAACGTACAGAATTAAGTAAAGATTATTTTACGTGAGGCGGCAATGGACTTGTTGCATAGAGCAACTAGTGTCCAGAGAACAGGTGTAGCCACAAGGGGGGGTGGGGGTCAGAGGTTGCCCCCCCCAGTATGAAAAAAATAAATAATCCTGAACGGAAACCGTCTAAAATAAATTATAAGAACTATTAGTTTGACCTGACTTATTCTTATTCAAAGTGTTATATTTTGACGTTATGAATAAATACTGCACACTAATAGTTCCCCGTCATCAGCGAAGTGCCATCCCAAACACTGGCCCGAGCTGGCCACCAAAGTAATAATATCCTAGCTACGCACCTGCCGGTGGACAGGGGCGGTCGAGTTAAGAGCTAGTGACCAACAGAACTGGATGGGTTCAACACCTGACTTAAGTCATACCTGGCAACGGGTATTAATCATAGGGTTAATATGGGTGTATAGTGAATTCTCGAAAGACATTTCAGTATCACAAGCGGTAACGGGTGGAGTCTGGCCAAATGATTAAAGCCCTTGCGGTTGAAGTATTATGAACTGGTTGTCCAACACCCTTGGGATCTATGGGAACAATCAGCTTATCTCCAAATAAATATTTGAGCTTGCCAATGTTATGGGCAAGAGCATGTTTACTGACGCATCATTCCACCTGTTTCACTGCTATTGATGATGAAGCCTATTTTGGGCAGGTTGGAAAGTCTTACAAAGTTTCCAAAAATGATACTTCATGGAAAGATGAATAGAGTGGAAACCATGGCTACATAAATAGATCCCATAAAGTTTATTTTACAATTATCACACGGGTAAAGACTGAATACAGTTATTTGTTTTAAGCTTTCTGAGCATCCATCATCCTCTCCTTCTGCTTCATTAGACACTTCCTTCCACTGGCGTACGCTCCCAGATCTCCATCTGCAAAATGGCAGAAGTACATTAATATACATTTAAAGATATATATTGCTTAGCTCTAGCAATGACACGCATAATAAATAAAAGACATGTACATTTCAGGGAGGTGCTGACAATGACTGGGGCAGGGGGAAGTTGTTTATTGCCTGTGGTGCCAAATGTTTTGAGCTGGGTTTACCCGTAGGCATCCATGGGTAAGATACCAGATTGCTTCCTGCTCTTCATGAAATGCATCTGAATTAATTGCGTAAATATGCTTTTCAGAGGTGTTGTGGATAATAGTTATGACATTTGGTGGACACGTTCATCCAAAGGGTCTTACAATGAAGAATGTAGATAGATTCTTAGCAGTTTTGGCCACAGTAGGAATTGAACACTGGCGTGTTAATGCCATGCTTAACTGTGCAAGGTGCTAGACAGCACCTTGCACATACAGTAATATACTGATACAAATAGATATTTTCCTCCATGTAAATTTTTTTTGTTTGTGTTTCTTGACGACCATCATTTTTTCTCAATGGGGCCTTTTCATAGCCATACTGGAACTTGTGAGCCCACTTTCTGTTAGTTTTTTCCAATGCCAACTTAGCTGTTGAGTGCAACCGAATCCATGCTGAAACTAACCAATGGTCTGGCCTGAGGTACCACCAAGCATGCCAATCAGGATGCATGGGTTGAACCATTCTATCTGTTTTTTGTCATAATTGGCCTATAACAGTCCAAGATGTATAAACACACAATAAGTTTTAAAATATCGCAACAAGCAAAAAACATATATTTAGGCAGCTACTGGTGAAGTGCATGTCCTCATCGTAGATCTGGATTCCAGCAACCAGGAATCAGATCTAAATTCCAACATCTGAATCATACCTCCATGGGACATGATTTGGGACAGAACGTGTGTCATACCTAGCACTTTGGTCAACTGTTGTTTTTTTAAATGTGCTTTACAAATAAATGTACATTTACATATACCATCCTACTTGGATATTTATGTACTTTATATTTTTGAGGGAGTCCTGGCAAAGATATCCGTGTTCAAATAACAAACTAGAAAACATTTAGAAAATCACAAAATCATATGCCTAAAAAGACTGAAAGGAGGAAACAGATCTAAGGTAGCATTTACGAGTTCCAACCCATACAACACTAGATTAACAACCTCCACATAACTTTACTTACAGCGCGATAGGAAGGCCTTCGTGGCATCATTGTAATTCTGCAGCTCCTTTGAACAGTTCTGGTGGTAGCTGTCCCCCTCCCTCTGCGTGCAAGCCCTCATGCGCTCCTGGAGGATACGGACAATCTCCTGGTCCACCTTACTGTTGTAAGGAGAAAGCGATAGAAGAGTAGAGAGAGGGAAGAGGAACCGAGTGGTGAAAAGGACATGAAGTCAAAATATAATGTCAAGAAATATATATTAAAAAAAGATCGGTTGGATAATTTGACTTTGAGCATCAATATGGACATGTTGAACTTTACTTTCTTAATCAGGTATTGAATACATCTCTACAGCGTGTCATATCATGAGTTAGCAAACCGATAAAGATCGGTCATCAAACACAAGGTGCTAAAATCGAGAACAGGTATATAATTATGTAAGCTAGGTCAACTGGTAATTTCATTGGATGGCCCAATCAGCAGTTGGCGGTACCAAAGGATGAGACGGAGCTTACTAGTCTCTCCTCCACTGCATCTCGGCTTCATAGTAGCAGACATAGTCGCCCTCCTCGCACTCAGTCAGATCAGGGACACGGCGGAACCTCTGGTGGTAATAGACTGACTTGTGGCCAGACTGGATGCTATCAATACATTCTGGAGAAGGGACAGAAACATAAATAATCAGAACATATTTTAAAGAATTTGTTGTATACACATTTTATAGAGGTCACATTTGCATTGTGCCAAAAAGCATCTAGTCTGCTAACATCGTTAGCTCAAGTTTAGCACTGCAAGAAGCATTCCCTAAACATTTGAATACTTTGTCATTGCCATTTCCAAAATCAAACAGATCGATGTAATCGTCTATTTTGTTAGAAGGTACATTCTCAGAAGCTCTAATAAGATAGCGAACAACATTAGATAATAATGACAAGTTTGACTCCACCAACCTCTAAATTTGGTGACTGGGAGATCCACCGAATAATAGAACAGTTTGGACGCGATCACTGCTGGACTTGGCAGGCTGGTCTGTTTATTATCAGCTGGCGTCCGACGTGGAGGCACTGGGTAAACATCTTTGTCGAAATCATCAGGCATTGTGCCTTATTTTAAATCGGAAACAAGACAAATCCTTAAATTCGACCTAGTCTTCGGTCCTTAATACATGACGCATGCGCAGACAGTTGAATATGGCGGCTTAGAGGTCAACACACACGTATTTTTATTTTTATTTGTATTATCACAATGATATCATGAAATTATTATAAATTGTATTCATACAGTCTTCCCATTGATATTTATTTACTCTTTCGTAAATCCGTTGGATTTTTCTATGAATACAGGTTAAAGGTAAAAGGTCGGGTTTTGAAATATTATGTAAGTCCAGCAGGTGGTGCTGACGTTTCACAAGATTGCCTGTTGACGTCGAGTAATTGACAGTATGGAATCATGAAATAAAATATAAATGTTATGAACACTAATAATTAAGCCTATTCCTATCAATACAATATTGTTAAATGCCTACGTATTGCTATTTAGAAATAAATTAAGTAATGCGATGTGAAACAGTCATGAGATATTAGAAATGGGGAGATCTGGTCCTTGAATGTATGCTTTTTTCTTATCAAACCTTTTTTATAAAGAATTGGTACTCCTGTTATTTGTATGTTTGGATCAGTATTTTGTTAACACAGAATGATATCTCAGAGGGATAGTTCCTGTACACTTCTCCATCCAACCAGATGACCAGTAAGACCCTCCTCTCTCCCTCTTCTCCCCATGCCCCCCCCCCCCCCCTGGTGACTCCTGTCTCCACACTTGGCAGGGCTGACCTTACTTGAAAAGTAATATGGCCCCTCAGCCAGACCCAGCCAGCCAATCAAATTAAAGCTCTCACACTGTAACATTTTTAGTCTATTTCTTACTTCAACACTTGATCCTGTCTCTCTCTTTCGCTCTCTCTCTCTCTTTGGGACTCCTGTCCAGACGACCCGACATGGTCAGTGCTCTACTCTCGTATTTTCATTTACATTAATTTTTTATCTAAAAGCTTTTAAAATCTTGGTTTGTGTGTTTCTATGTCTCCTTTATGCATGTGTTGGGCTATGATTTATGTTAAAAGATTTGCTTTAAGAGTTGTGTAAAATAAATGCAATTTGTCATTGCTAGCTTTGAACAGATCACTTGATTATGCCTTCAGCTTAATTTTTTTTTACGTTTCTTATCAGATTGTTAAATATTATAAAACAATTATAAAACTAGAGGACGTAATTGTTTGTGCTGCTTGAAAAAGCTTAATGTCTGTGCTGCTACATAACGTGTATCTGAGAGAGCTGAAGACACATGGCAGAGTATCATGTTGCCGTGGAACAAACCAACACTTGTATGGCTTGTCCTCCATTTTATGACATGAACAACACTGGACATTATTGAAAGAGTAGTTTGATTGGGCAAAAATTTATGATAGTTTGAAAAAGTCTATATTTGAACATTGACACCTGCTGTGACACTATATTTATATATATATATTGAGTATATATATATATATATTATACCATATGCTTAAACTATAGCCATGTAGGACTTGTTGAAGATTCATAGTTTAATTAAGGTTTTAAAGATCTTCCGATAAAAACTCTTATCTCAAAGTCAATGCCACAATCTTGTTTTGACACGTATACATCTCTCCATCAAGTGTTTGAGGAATCTTGCGTTTTCTTTAGGGTGCAATTGTAATTGTCGACCGTATCCATGGAGACTAGTCATCGTCTCACTCACACTCTTACATATGGGGTGTCGCTCTTCCTCTCCAGTCTCACCGTAAATTCCACGCCCCCCGCCACGGGCACATGGGCTTCCTGCCCCACAAGCGGAGCAAGAAGCAACGAGGAAAGGTGCGCACCTGGCCCAAGGACGACGCCAGCAAGCCTGTCCACCTCACCGCCTTCCTCGCCTACAAGGCCGGGATGACCCACACCCTCCGAGAGGTCCACCGCACCGCCCTCAGTAGGTACCGCTGGCTGGGGTAGTCCTGCGTCATGTCATCATCCCACATACTCCTCAATGTCAAACTCAGAGAAATCTTAATCTATGTAAAAGTCAGAGAATCTTTTAGTGTCAAAGTCAGTGAAATCATATCTCTTTATCAACTAAAATCCTCCTTTGATGTCAGGGCTTCCCAAACCTTTTGATGCTGTGACCCACTCGTAGGGGTACATTTGGTCGTGAGGACTCAACCTTTGCTGTCTTCATGCATACTATATATGACCCACTTGGTACCCTGCTGCCACCCATTTATGAGTAGGGAGCCACACTTTCATAAAACACAACTCTATGTCCTTTATGTAGTGAGGTAAAAAATAAAATGTGTATTCCTTTCATGGACATTTTTAACTAAATAGATATGTTTGCGTATGTCTTGATGAGAAGTGTTGGATTTATAATCCAACCCGAAAGCCAGTGATTTACCAAATTGAGCTTTACTGTATACATTACAAACAGGCCTTATTGAGAGCATTTTGCTGAACTACTGGCCCCTGGTGCTCTTCCCTCCAACAACAGAGCAGTCCAAGCGTGAGGAGGTAGAGGCAGTCACCATCCTGGAGACCCCCCCTGTCATAGTGATGGGCATTGTGGGCTACATCGACACCATCCGCGGACTGCGCAGCTTCAAGACCGTCTTTGCCGAGCATATCAGTGATGAGTGCAAGCGCCGCTTCTACAAAAACTGGTTAGGGGACTTTGATCAAAGTATATTCTGATGGGCTGTATTGGATTGAATAACAACACAGGGCCTTATTCACCTAGCATCCATCTTGTCCCTAAGCTGGCCATCTTGGCTCAATCTTGGTTCTAGACACTGGCGTTTAGAGCCGAGATGGCGCGAAGATGGCCGCTATGTGAAGAAGGCCTATTGAGGCTATGTAGACACGATACATGACAGTATCTGTCCAATTCTAACCTATCTGATGTAGGTACAAGAGCAAAAAGAAGGCCTTTACCAAGTACAGCAAGAAATGGCAAGATGAAAGTGGAAAGAAGCAACTTGAAAAGGATTTTGCATCATTGAAGAGATACTGTTCAGTCATCAGGGTGATCGTCCATTCTCAGGTACCCTTGACACAGTGTTCACATTTACAAACAACTATGTCCAACAGTCCACTTACCATATCTCTAATCTATGATAGGTAGTGTACGCATCCCCCACTCCAGTTTTAAGACCTGCCCTCTCTACTTCTACCCTAACCTGTTGGCACAGCCAGGAATTGATTGACAGCCAAGTGTACCCAACAAATACCTCTTGTTAGAAGATCTTATGTTATCCGACATGATCACATGACCGTAATGTCAGCCAGTCATGCCATGGCTAATCTGTTGGCTGCCACTCTTGAAACTAAAATGACTGTGACACACACTGCTGTCTTGTAGCTAGGCAGGAGCCAGACCAGTGTTGCGTTTCAAATGACAGTTTAAATATAACCCTTAGGAAGGGGGTGGAAGGCCGACTCAAACTGCTGTCCTGTCCAACCCGCATGACATACATTTTTAGAGATAGGTTGGGCAAGAATTAGAATGGCTTTTATTACATTGTACAATAATTCTACTTATTTCAGCATTTCAATTTACTTTCTTCTTTGTGGTTAACTTTATTAAGGTTGTTGGGCATGCGTGTTATGATGGATAATTAAATACATTTGCAAAGGGAACATATCTTTAGATCTCCTTGAAAATAGGTTAGGGGGAATGATCCGGGTAAGGGGTTAGTGTTAGTTATTATAGGTTATTATCCTATGACGAGGTTGTGAAGTCAACCTGGTAAATAGTCCATCCCTAACTTTGTTGGGCATTCCCCTCCATACATTTAAATTCCTGTTAAATTCCCAACAATTTTAATGATAACGGATATAGGCTTTTGCTCATGTTTTGTGTCTCTCTTTCCGTCTGTCTCCTCCTCTTCAAACCTTGTCCCTCTGACCCCATCCTCTCTCTCTACATCTCATCATGCCTCCAATCCATCTCTCCGTACCTCCACCCCTCCCCCCCTCTCTCTCTCTCTCTCTCTCTCTCTCTCTCTCTCTCTCTCTCTCTCTCTCTCTCTCTCTCTCTCTCTCTCTCTCTCTCTCTCTCTCTCTCTCCTCTTCCCTCCTCCTTTCAGATGCGTCTGCTGCCCTTCAGGCAGAAGAAGGCCCACATGATGGAGGTGCAGCTAAACGGAGGCAGCATTGCGGCCAAGGTGGACTGGGCCAGGGAACACTTTGAGCAGGCGGTGCCTGTCTCTGCTGTCTTCTGCCAGGACGAGATGATCGACGTTATCGGAGTCACCAAAGGCCACGGGTTCAAGGGTACGGCTGGCCAGTTCTCGTGTAAACCAAGTCTGAGAGAAAGTGCATGTAAAGTACAGGGTCTAGTATTCCTGTGCTTAAGGTAGTGAGCTGATAACCTTGTATATTATTATCTTTTCTAAAAAGAAACAGACTCAGACATACACACACACACACACACACACACACACACGCACAGACACACAAACATGTACATAAACCCTCTCCAACTGTCTGGTTCTCTGGTTGACTCCCAGGTGTGACGAGCCGCTGGCATGTCAAGAAGCTGCCCAGGAAGACCCACAAGGGCCTGAGGAAGGTTGCCTGCATCGGGGCCTGGCATCCGGCCCGCGTCAGCTACACCATTGCCCGCGCTGGCCAGAAGGGTTACCACCATCGCACAGAGTTAAACAAAAAGGTGATTTTATTTATACAACTCAAATAGACTATCAGGTTTTATTGGGGATGTGTAGTGGATATTTGGACTTCCTGACAATATTTTCTTCTGCCCACCATTTTATAATTTCATGTTTAATCATTCAGGTTGTATTTAAATGTATATACACTGCAAAGCTCCAGAGTTCCTCATCCTTCTGTTTGTGCGCAGATCTACCGTGTGGGTCAGGGGCTCCGTGTCCAGGATGGGAAGGTGGTCCATAACAACGCTTCCACAAACTATGATGCCAGCCAGAAATCCATCACCCCACTGGTAAAGCCTGCCTGAAAAAAACCTACCTGTCAATTCAACCGTGTCAAAAATATATATTTATTTATTAATATAGGTACTGTTTTGTCTTTAATTGTGTCGTTCTTTCAATTGTCTTGTTCTTCTTGTTAATGTACTGCTGTGACAAATTAACCGTAACCGGAGTATAAATGTACGATGTTATCTTACTCTAAAACTCATCTGTAATGATTCTCCTAACAGTTATATCTATATTATCTATCTATTAAGAAGGATTTGGTGATTTATTGATTGTGTGCATTCTTAGGGCGGTTTTGTTCGCTACGGTGAGGTGAAGAATGACTTCCTTATGGTGAAGGGCTGTGTGGTGGGAGTCAAGAAGAGAGTCCTCACACTCAGAAAGGTAAACGCCTCTGCTTCAACAACGGTCCTCAGTTACAAGGGAATAGATAGAAAAGTGTGGATCAGTGAGACCCAACCCAAAGTACTAAGTAAGATTCCAAGCCTGTCTGAAGACAATTACCATAGTTTTAGAGTTGCACCTAACTTTGCTGAACATAACATTTTTACATGGACAAAAATGACATAATTATTGTATTTCTGTATGCCTAAAGTCTTTGTGCCTGACCTCTTGTAACCATGCATGTACCCCCTAGCAACCACACACATCACCCCTGGAAACCAACAAGTGTATCCTCTGCAAACCACACAAGAAGCCCCTGGCAAACAACACAAATATTCCCAGGCAACAACACATAACACGTTGGGAGTCATGAAGTGCTGTCCTAGATCATCATTATAGCAGTAGCGGCATTTCATTCACCCTTATATATGTTATAAACCGGGGATCATGGAGGGTGTTCTGGTGGCTATACCTAAGCTACAGGTCAGACTATTGTCTCGTGTTGTTTCTCCTCACAGTCGTTGTTGGTTCACACGTCTCGCAAGTCCCTGGAGACCATCGATCTGAAGTTTATCGACACCACGTCAAAGTTTGGTCACGGCTGCTTCCAGACGGCCCAGGAGAAGAGGGCATTCATGGTGGGTTGCTCAATGTTGTTGTTGTGTGTGCAATGTAAACTTGCACACCGTTTAAAAAATGTAAAATGGTTGAAACAAATTAAGTGAAGAGTTAAACAAATAGCTAAAGTGATAAAGTCTTAATACATTGAGATAAAATATAGTATAGCTGAGCTGTTAAAGCTGATAGTGGTTGAATCAAGTCAGTGTTACAGTCACACACAAGTCTGGATCTGTATGCATGTCTGTATATGGGTTTTGTTCTTCATAATTGTTAAAACAAGGTAAACTGTGATTGCGAGCCATTCCAACCTTTGCTTGACTTCCTTTTTGACGTTCAGGGTCCGCTGAAGAAGGATTTGAAGGCACCAGAGGTCACGGCAGAAAAGTCCTAAAGGAAGCCAGGCTCCCAGACCGAGACACAATATATACAGTGTTTTACCTGTTGAACGGCATGGTCACTGTCGATGTGTTGTGCAGCCATACACGGACGTTTATTAATTTGTGAATGGTATTAAATGATTTTGTAGAGGGAAAATTCTTTGATGTTCAGGCGTTTTCTATTGAATGACAATCAATGTCTCACGAAATAATTCATCATTCTTTATTTGTCTGTGATTCAGCCGGCCAGGACAAGGCATTGGCACTGTCCATAGAAATGACATGCATCAAGCCAAGGGTTATTGCATTCAAGCAAAATAACAGAGCATACACTTTCCATTATGAGTGAGGTCATACAGAGCACCCTGTTCAAAATTTTAAACTCCTATAAACTATAAAGACACAAGAAGTCTTTTTTTTTTATACATTTAAAAAATGTATGGTAAAAAGTTGATCACAGCCCTCGCAATACTCAAGAGATGTGCTTTGGGTCATGCATGTTCGGCGCTACTGTTCTCGGCCGGTAGGGAGCACTACAACACCGTACAACACTTGCTGTACTACCCTCTCACAGTTGAACGGGCTACACATAGTGTGCCAGCTGTCCGTCCACCTGTTCAACTGCCCAACTGTCCATTTGTCCGTATCGAGTAGGAGAAAGGACTCCAGATGCTCCATCATTCCTTTGCAATGAATGCCTAGATTCAGATCAAATTCTGGAATCCGTGTTAGCTCATGAATAGATCCTTGTGGAGACCAGTTGCGCGCCGTTGGCGTTGCTACTCAGACATGTACTCCTGGGAGTCCACTGAGGACTGGCGGGACGAGGAGAGCTGAGCGGGGGAGGGTTGGCAAGGAGGGGGGTTGTCCACGCCAGGGGTCATCAGGGGCAGGTAGAGGTCGTCCATGTTGGGCATCACAAACACTTTCTGTACAGGGTGGAAAGCACGGGAAGGACGCAATGAGTGTTGAGAGGGCAAAATAATTTTTAGAGAGAAGTTTAAAGGTTGTTTTATTCAATATAGAATAGATCAATACACAAGAGTACATATATTTTACTTTAGAACAGAGAATAGTGGGTCTGGAAAGTCTCTAGGGGTTCTGGGTTAGAGCTCCAATGTATACCCACTGCAGAATACCTCTCATCGTCCTTGAGAAAGATGTCTAACGTACCGGTCCCTTCACGGCATTTTAGATAAAATATTTTTTATTATTATAAACATTTTAAATAAATAACTGTCGCTTTCGTCTAAATAAAAAGTAAAAAAAGAGATAGTCGTTTTGTACCTAAAAAGATTCTTTACACTTATTTAATTTTACCATCAAGCTATTGCTTAACACTATGGGAAAGAGTGAGGGGACAGAAGGACACACAGACAGATGGAGAACCAGGCCCGCTGTCTTACCTGGAACTCACACTGCAGTTTCCTCTCGATCCACTCGGTGACATGGGTGAGGGTGACCTCACGCTCTCCCAGCATAGGACGCACGTGCAAGTCCAGCCTGGGAGGGCCCCGGAAACTGTACCTGGAAGACAGAAAAAGAAAATAAGAAGAGAGAGAGAGAGAGAGAATAAAAAAGGGCACAAAGAAAACAAACAAATTCTTTAAAGGAATTAAAAGAAAATCTATAACTTCCAATAAGCTTTCGTTACTTCGATTTAAGGATTAACAAAACCAACAGTAACTGAACCATAGGGACAAAATTAAATATAAATGTTTAATTGACTGGAACAGTTTTGAGCCAATCAAACGAAGTTCCGCCAAAAGGCACTTCAGCATCAAGAAAAAATAACGGGACTTGAGTCCTGAGCAGGGTAAAACATTCTGGTTTGCAGAGACATAAGCGAAACATGTCAGCAAAAACATGTTTTCTCAAAATTGCATATTAAAAAAATGTAAGACTAAATTATCAATAAAAAACGGTTTTGGGTTCACTGGCAAAATTATATTATATTATAGCCTACCATATTCTGTCAGTTGGGGGTGGAGGAATGTTGATGGCCAGGGTTCCGGAGAGTTCTAGAACCTCCACGCTGAGCATCAGAGGCATGTTGGACACCTCTGCGATCTTCTTCTTGATATACTCGTTCTCCGTGGCCTTCTGGAAATACTTGGACTTGGCTATTTTATCCACAAACCTCAGGATCTTCCTCCCCGTGCTGCCCCCAGCGTGCCTATGGATGAGCGTTTTGTTGCATTAACACACAAATGTATTCAAACATGCCTTAAAAAATGGCCCAAATTATCTATAGATGTTAACTCATATTTGAACTAAAAAGATATCTAAATGGAATTTAAAAAAAATCATTCATAATTCATTTTTGTAACAGTGAAAATGTAATAACAAATTATAAATACAAAATGCATTTCGTGCAGAAACTGCAGTTAGTGCTGGAATGTGTGTGAGGTTGAAAATAATAAAGCCACATAGTAACATTTGACGTACGTTACTACACAACTATTGAATGGCTTAAATCAAGTCAAAAGATTTGAAAAGTGTTCAAAAGTCTAAATTGAGCAAACAATGTAAACGTGCACACCATTTAAAAAATGTAAAAAAATAATTACAAACAAAGTGAAAAGTTAAACAAATAGCTTGTATAGCTGAGCTGTTAAAGCTGATAATGGTTGAAATGGTTTAATCAAGTCAGTGTTACAGTCAAGTGTGCGTGTGTGTGTGTGCGTGCGTGCGTGTGTGCGTGCGTGTGTGTGTGTGTGTGTCATCAATTGAATGAAAAGTGTGTTATTTAGGTTATCCTTTACATCTAGTTAATCGAAATAAGCTCACAAAATGATAAGGCTTGTACCGTTGGACTACTTGTATTCTCAGCTTTCATCTGACATATCGCGTATAGCATGACATATATATAAAAATATTGTTTACGTTAGGATATAGCTTCTACTGAAAGTACACTGGATATGTAAGTAGCAGCTAGCCTCTAGCCATATACACGGGGGTCACCACACACAAAAATCAGATCTATAACAATCATATTTCAAGAAATATCGTAACTGTTTAAGCTTAACATTGTGTTTCTAGGTTAAATTTCAACGTTGTTAGGCTCTGCAAGGTCCAAAATGGTTAGCTTTTGTGATAGCCACCTTGGGGTAGAGCGGGTCATCTCATTACGCTCTAGCCTCAACGGAAGGCATTGAGACCAACTGAAAATATAGGAAGCATTGAAATGTGAAATAAAACTGTTGATTCTGAAAAAGGTTTAAAGCGAAAATTGTTTTTGATATGTTGGAAGAATAAAGTGTGTTGATTTGTTAAATGTTTGAACAAAGGTTAATGGTTACAAATTTACCAAATTGCAAAGTCTGAAGTAGTTGAAGTGTCAGAGAATGGGTGGACGGCTTTGCAGTCCTCCCATTGACTTCGATTGTAAGAAATAATATTTTAAAAGTAGAATATCAAAAAATAAAATAAAGCCAATGTGAACATTTTATAAGATTCTCTATGCAGAGAATAATAAAGAAAGAAGGAAAGAAAGAAAAAAAGAAAGAAAGAAAGAAAGAAAGAAAGAAAGAAAGAAAGAAAGAAAGAAAGAAAGAAAGAAAGAAAGAAAGAAAGAAAGAAAGAAAGAAAGAAAGAAAGAAAGAAAGAAAGAAAGCCTAAGAAGTACCATAGCTGCCTGCAGCACTCACCTAATCATGAATATAAATTATTATTCATATAATCAATTATAAATAATGCACTTTTAGATAATTTTATGACTGATTCACTGAAATTTATTCTCCACTTTCAATGTGACATTTTAGCATAGCATTTATACCCATCAGCCCCCACTGTAGCAGCTCCTTTGTCTCCTGGTGAGCCTTGTGGTTCAGCCGGTGGCAGGTCCTCTTCGTCAGAGGACCCAGCGCTGGATGATTCTTCATCACTATCAGCCAGGACACACACCCTTGGCTTAGAGCTGCAATACACACACACAAAAGCACACAAAAATGAATGCATGCCAGCAATCACACCCACAGAATCCGACACACACACGACTCAAGTTTGACATTGCAAAAATGTATTCTGGGGCAAGATAGTAAAATTAGTACAATTACTTTACTAGTGTAATTGACTCCCAGCAGATAGGTATTGGTTTTGATCCCCTATGTCCTGGGCAAGTTGCCTAACCAATACCTTCCCCTATAACCTGTATGCCTATCTGAATCCCAGCTTGACCTCTCCGCTCAACTACCTCAGCTGTGTGCCTGGTACCACTAAGAGGAAACATAGCTCGAACAACAAAGTCACAAGTCTTCTCTGTTATGGCCGCGCAGTGGTGGAACAAGCTCCCTGCCCACGTCAGGACCACAGAGAATCCCCAGCGACTCTGAGAGAATCAAGACTCACTAGTGACTCTTTACAGGTGACTCTGTTCAGAGTCACCTGAACAGAGTCCCTTGCCCCCTACCGCCCATTCTCCTCCCTTCCTCAACTAAAAACACCCCTCCTACGCAGTTGTATGTACATAATTGGGCATTACCCTTCTTGGCAGGTCTCTGGGATGCGGTCGGCCTCGGCCCAGCCCTCCTTGCCCAGCTTACAAAGGTTCATCTTGGTCTCAAGGGTCATCTGAAGGCCACCCATGTACGCCACGTCCAGCTCCAGCCACAGACCTGGCTCAATGGCGATCATAGGGGGGGTCGGAGGAGAGAGGACGAAGAGAGAGAGAGAATCAATGGCTTTAAGGCTGCAAGTTAGCCTTCGTAAGCTGCTCTGGTTAAGATTTTGAGTGTTTAAAACGTAAAATGTGAAAGTGAAAGGAAAAAGTTGCCACTTTGAATTGTTGCCTTCATGCTGGAATGTTAGACTGTATGTTTATTTGTAAGCCTGCATGTCGAAATTCTAGCCTGCATGAAACAAAAATTATAGTTTGTGATGCCATGGGGTGGCTAGCCAGCCACTAGGCCATTAGTGGTGAGTAATGAGCTCAGTAGAGTTACTTTGAGCTTAGCTAAATCAAGGCTAAGAGGATGTCTAATCCCAATGAGAGGGAAACAATGGACAGGGCTTAACATGACAGGTCGGTCAACAAAACACAGATGATGATGGCCTGGTCTGACCACAGGAAGTGAAGATAATGTATGTGCCTGTTATTTTGTACCTGTGTATTGTGTATTGTGTGTGTGTGTGTGTGTGTGTGTGTGTGTGTGTGTGTGTGTGTGTGTGTGTGTGTGTGTGTGTGTGTGTGTGTGTGTTTGTGCATTGGCATGTTCATTCATGTGTCTATACACTTGCAGACAGAACACTTCTGCTAAATATAGAATCATAAGCTAATCCTTGAGCAATTAGGCAGCATGTGAAATCACGGTCACACCGAACACACACACACGCACACGCACACACACACACACACACACACACACACACACACACACACACACACACACACACACACACACACACACACACACACAAACCTCTTTGGTCCAGGGAAGGCTTGGAGGTGCTGAGGACCTCAGGGAGACACGTGCCCATGTCGAGATCAGCCAGAGTCAGCTCGTTCATGAAGTACGGCAACTACACACAGGTGAGGGAGGACACACTTATTATTCATTGTGTGTGTATGTGTGTGTGCATCCAAGTGTTTAAAGAGAGAGAGAGAGAGAGAGAGAGAGAGAGAGAGAGAGAGAGAGAGAGAGAGAGAGAGAGAGAGAGAGAGAGAGAGAGAGAGAGAGAGAGAGAGAGAGAGAGAGAGAGAGAGAGAGAGAGAGAGAGAGAGAGAGAGAGAGAGAGCCCCTCCACCACCAGCACCACCACCTCCACCCTGCGGAGCCTGACTGAGTGCTCAATCAGCACCCTGCTTCTATCACTCAGAGACACAAAATGTGCACAAATAGACTTGCACGTACACACATAGGACCTGCCTGCTGTCAGACCCCCTGACCTCCCTTAATGGATTTGCTGCTCAGGCCACAGATGACCACACCATATAGTCAAATGCTTATCCATATAACACATGCATAGTGTTTGTAATGTGCTGTGAAATATATCCCTTTAGCCTATAATAGGCAAGGCAAGGCAAGGCAACTTTATTTATATAGCACTTTTCATACACAAGGCAGACTCAAAGTGCTTCACATATAAACATTGTCATACAATAAAATAAAATAATAGGTAAGTAAAAGAAAAACATATGCAAAAAATAGAAAGTTAAAAAGGCATTTTAGTATTAAAATACAAAATAAAGGCAAAGTTAAAAAAGCTTTTTAGAAAGTGCAATGTATTTAAGATTTAGCAGAAAGCTATAGCAAACATAAAAGTCTTCAGTCTTGTTTTAAAGGTGCTCAGAGTTGGGGCAAGTCTTAAATCCTCTGGGAGTTTATTCCAGCTATTTGTTGCGTAGTAACTAAATCCTGCTTTCCCATGTTTTGTGTTTACTCTGGGGATAATTAACAGATTGGACTCAGGGCTTCTTAGTGGTCTAAAAGGCTGATGTAGTGGAAGCATATCAGTTAAATATTTTGTGCCTAAACCATGTAGGGATTTATAGGTAAGCAACATGATTTTAAAATCAATTCTCTGACCTACAGGAAGCCAATGTAACGATTTCAGAATTGGTGTAATATGATCAAATTTTGGTCTTTGTTAGAACTCTAGCAGCAGCATTCTGAACAAGCTGAAGCTTCCTCAGAGTTTGTTTTGGGAGACCTGTAAGGAGACCATTGCAGTAATCAAGCTTACTAGTGATAAAGGCATGTACAAGTTTTTGTAAGTCTTCGGTGGACATGAGCCCTCTAAGTCTTGCTACATTTTTAAGGTGACAATATGCAGATTTTGTAACTGATTTGATGTGACTGTCAAAATGTAAATCTGAATCCATGATAACCCCTAGATTTCTGGCTTTGATTGAGGTTTTCAGGGACAGAGAGTGAAGGTGTTGGGTTACTTTAAGCCTTTCCATTTTAGAACCAAATACAATTATCTCTGTTTTGTCCTCATTTAGTTGAGGGATATTTCGGCACATCCATTCCTTCTCTTGCTCAATGCACTGGGACAGCAGATCTATGGGCCGATAGTCATTTGGTGATAGCGATACATAGATTTGCGTGTCATCAGCATAGCAATGATGGTCAATATTGTTATTTTGCATGATTTGCCCTAGTGGGAGCATGTAGATGTTGAATAAAGAGGGTCCTAAGATCGAACCTTGTGGGACTCCACATGTCACGTTGGTTGATTCTGATACAAAGTCGCCAATGGAAACAAAGTAGTTCCTATTTTGTAGGTAGGAAACGCTGTAACGGTTTCGCCCGTTTCGGCTTCGTGTGAACGGGGCCTAAGTTTCCCTTTGTTTACTCTCTTAGTGGTTACAGCATGAATGCGAAAGTTGCCCTGCTTTGACGTAGGCAACCTTGGGTTCAGCAGATTATGTGAAACTTCCTTTATACTGTGTCTACGGCTGAACCCTTTTTTGTCTCAGTAATACTCAGGACTACTATCAGTATAGGGGGGGGGCTGGGGCGCCATCCTCTTGGGTGTTATCAGCCTGTCGCCATGACATGGCGATGCTATCAATGACACAGATATAAGTTTGCTGCCAACATATTCCAGTCTCTTATATTCGGCTGGAAAATCGCAAAGGGAGGAGAAATTGGGGCTGGAGAGATAGCTATGGGAGAGATGAGGCTGGAGGTCATCGTTGATGGGGGAATGCAGAGGAGGGGGGTGGCCGTTTGTCGCCAAGCCAGCATCAGCGATGGGGGAAGGCACAGTGTTGATGGCGTCGGGCGGGCTGTTGTCTCTCTTCAAGGTCTGTATCTGTGTGTCAGATAGTGGCAGAGTAGATGTGTGGGGGAGGCTGTAGTCTCGCTTCTTCTCAGCTCGCCTCAATGGCGACTGGTTATTGTTCCGTCTCTGTCCGCACTGTCCGTCCGGACGCATCTCGGGGCTCAGGGGTGCATGGGTGGCAGGCGCGTTCGTGGACTCTTGAAGTGGAATCCGGCTGATACATGTAACTTTAGCTTTGATGGCGTCGGGCGGGCTGTTGTCTCAGTTGTTGTTGTGTGTCAGATAGTGGCAGCTCAACCGGTGCTCTGATTGTGGCCTGTGCGTCAGACCATGGCAAGGTCTGTGGGCTGTCTGCTATCTGTGTGTCAGATAGTGGCAGAGTAGATGTGTGGGGGAGGCTGTAGTCTCGCTTCTTCTCAACCTGTGCTCTGATTGTGGCCTGTGCGTCAGACCATGGAGATTTGTGGGAAAGCGAGAAAAGAAGATTGTCCCTCAACAGTTTTGATCCTAACCTGTTTGGGTGTAGGCCATCTGCTCTGAAAAGATATTTGCGCCTCCAGAATAAATTGAAATTGTCAATAAAGCCTCTTCCTCTCTCATTGCAGACTCTGGAAAGCCATGTATTCAGTGCAAGTAGACGACTGAATCTGTTTATTCCCCTGTCTACTGCTGGTATGGGTCCACTGATGAATGACTTGCTGTGTATTTTGTCCAGTGTATCCAATAGATCAGTGTAATCCCTCTTCAGAAATTCTGACTGTTCTCTTTGAATATCATTAAATCCTGCATGCACAATAATCTGTGAGATTTTGGGTTTTTCCAATATGATTTTGGCTAGTTTATGGTTGATATCACTAACCATTCCATATGGGAAGATGCATGTTTTGATCTTCTTACCGGTTATATCCTTGATGGTTGAGTCTCCTATAATCAGAGTGTCTGGTTCATCTGCTTTCTCTGAGATGGGCCCTTGTTGGACGGTGGCAGACACATGCGCAGCTCGCCTCAATGGCGACTGGTTATTGTTCCGTCTCTGTCCGCACTGTCCGTCCGGACACATCTCGGGGCTCAGGGGTGCATGGGTTGCAGGCGCGTTCGTGGACTCTTGAAGTGGCAGGAACCGGTTCTTCAGTGGCAGGGTTAACTTCAGTGACGGGCTAATCCGGCTGATACATGTAACGCTAGCTTTGGGTAGCTTAGCATTTGGCGTTGAGTGAACTTGTTGATTCACTTTGGTATGTTGTTTTGGCTTAGCGCCGACTCTGTGCCAGTGAGACGCAGCTGGAACTGTCTCTCTCTTGTCCAGCTTCGGGAAGGATACAGTGTAGCTTTCATCATCTTGCTGTATCTGAGTGAGCTCAGCAAACTCACCCATCGGCACTGTATCCTGTAGGAGTCCTTTGCATTTTTCTAATGCTGCTAGTCTCGTTTCAAATAAAGCCAATGTCTGTTGCAGTTTGGTGCAGTCTGTGCATTTCCCAGTCTCCGTGCCTGAGATATCCGAATACAGAGGCATGTTGGCGACAGGAAAGTCAAAGGCTTTTTCTGCGGTCTGATCCGGGAGTAAAAAGTGCCAAAATGTATTGTTGAATCGAGCGATTGAGGACGACGAAAACAAACTATATTCTGTTAGGTATTATGATCATGATAATAGCACATTTATATTTCAGAGTGGATACTCTTCTGTCTTGTCATACATACCTCCCAACTAGCCGCCATCCATTCATCAACCTACCTCTCTATCCACGTGTCAATCAATCCATCCATCCACAAATTACCAATACACCTATCCATTGATTCACATTTCTATAAATTCATCTTTCCATCTCTCCCTCCCTCTCTCCCTCCTTCCCTCCCTCCTTCCATCCCTCCCTCTTTCCCTCCCTCCCTCCTACCATCCCTCCATCCCTCCATCCATCCCTCCCCCCCCTCTCATTCTCTCTCTTCCTCCCTCCCTTCCTCTTTCCATCCATCCATCACTTCATCTATTCATTCCTCTTAGTCACCCTGATCTTGGAAAGCTTCTTCTGGATCTTGTGGGCAACTTTGTCAGACCAGTACTTCTCACGTAGAAAGTCCCAGAAGATCCGGCCCACCAGGGAGTTGACCCAGGCGGGATGAACCTCGGCAAAGGAGCCCCCTGGATTAGACTCAGCCCCAGCCTCGACTTTGGCTGCCCCCTCGCAGAAGCACTCCTCAGCAGATAACTGGATGGGCAGAAGGAAAGGACAGCAAAGGACAGGATGAAGCCAGACTGGAGCGAACAAATATCCTTGTCTTTGGTTTCCATTCATTGATTACACATATATTAGTAATCATTGAATGATCAATGATCAAATAAACACTTTTATCCATGTGTCTCCCAATACAATGATGGAATGCATATTTAGTATTGATGGCCCAAGTGCTAGACTGGGCGTCAAACCCCCTGTCTAGCTAAAATTGGTAGACTGGAACCTAAACCCTGGTATTTATTGTCATGCTCTGCCATGCAGTTGAGCTCAGCAGGATCATACAAAACAAAGGAAATGCATGTCATAATTCAAATCAACATTATTTAAATACCCCTTTAATCACAGTTACGTTCTCAAAAGGGGTAAGAAGCGATGTCCATGCCAGAATGTAATCACATATCGAAACATAAGGAGTGATTTTAGTCAGCAGAGTGAGTTGTGCCAGCATCCTAGGCCAGGAAAACCAGCAGTGCGATGCAACTAAGCTGTCATCGATCGGTTCATTGATCGGGTCAGATCAATGACAGTTGCGTAATAAAGTAGGACATCAGAATTGCTAAAAGGCTCAGTGCTTCTGAGACAACGTTTAAGATGTACTTTGATACCCCTCATAGCCAGGAATTCCGGTAGGGCATCATTTATTTACTTCAATATGTACTCTGGGACATATTTTTTAATAAACTAAATAAATGGTTTACTTACCATCTTGCTCGTCGTTGGGCTCCCATGGTCGCTAGGGCAGGGGCTAGGGGCGGGACTTACGCTGTCCAGGCCAATGAGATGACTCATGTACATGGTGTAATCCAAAGGGACCTTTGCTTTTGGAGCCCCTGGCAACTCATCTGTTCCTTCTTCAAGAGTATCCCCACCTACAACGTTTTCTGGTTGATGGAGAAACGACAACCATGAAAGGGAAAAAAAGTAACAGAAAATGATTAATGATTAATATTATCATATTATTATAATATTATATCTACTCCACGTCTATGGTAGCCTGGCACCGCCCGCCTACGTACTTCCACTCAATTTTCATTTCCCTTCAGTACTACGTCTGGGTTTGGGGTATATTCACAGGTTTTCTCCGGCCAAATTTTGTGGCTGGAGTGGCTGAGAACAACGATGTTGAGGTTGTGCGCTAGTTGCAGTTGTAGTCAAATGTTAGAGATTGGTTATGGCAGATCCAGAGTTGCATTGGGCAGATTCAATACTTTTAAACTCCAACAGGCACCCGCCTTCAAGTGAGTTAACGTTTGTCAATGGAGAGACTCTCTGCGCAAATGAAATGAAGTACAATAGTCTGGTAGGACCAGGCTACATCTATGGTGTAGTGGAGGTTCAACTCAAAAAACCCAGTTCATTCATTCTTATTTAATTTGGGTAATTGGTCGAATCCATTAATCTTGTCACTGTATCAGACATTTAGATTGCACACTACTACAGTTTTCTGTATAACCCGGCTTCTAAAGTTGGCTTCTTTGCTGGCCGGAGTTTGTGCACACTCATCTTTCCACCATCGTAAACCCATCTCCAACTCGTCGGCAGAATCGCATCAACGTACCCGCCTTAGACTGCTCCCTGCTGGGACTGCGGTCGAGCCGGGACGCCCTGGAGGCGGAGAGGAAGTGCTGGAACCAATCCTCCTTCTCCCGGCCAGTCCGCCCAAACAGGTAGAGGGTGTCGTGGGAGTGAGGCTCCCCGAGGTCTGGCCTCTCTGTCGCCCGCTCCTCATCCTCTGATCCTGGGAGGAGAATCTCCTCCTCCTCCACTTGTACACCCTCAGCCAGGACCAGACATATGGGGTACTTCCTGTTCCACACTCGCTTCCGGGCCAGCACCGAGGGCAGCAGAGACACCTGAGTTAGATAGAGATGATTACTGTTTTGATAAAGAAAACTCTGCTTGACTCTTTCACACCTCGCCCCAGAAAACCCTGAGATGTTCAAGGTTATGATGTATTTGTTGCATAAGAGAACCACCAGTAGAAGTCATTAATGGATGGCCTTAGTTCCCCTTAGTTTTTGGTTTCACCTCTGTGTTATGTGACAAAATGAGTGCAGAGAGGAGATCAGGCGGCCGATCAACTTCCTGGTTCTTTGTTTTGGTCAATTGCCCACATAACCCATATCTTCTTCTGGGAATCATTGCTTTATGTGTTTGTATGTGTGTGTGTGTGTGTGTGTGTGTGTGTGTGTGTGTGTGTGTGTGTGTGTGTGTGTGTGTGTGTGTGTGTGTGTGTGTGTGTGTGTGTGTGTGTGCGTGTGCTAGCATGTGTGTGCATGCCTACATGTGTGTTTGTGTGTGTCCACATGTGTTTGTGTGTTTGTATGTGTGTGTGTGTCTGTATGCATATGTGCGCATGAAAACCTATGCATGTGCAGGTGTGTGTGTGTGTGTGTGTGTGTGTGTGTGTTTGTTTTTGTGCGTGTACGTGCGTGTACGGGTCTTTGTAGCCACACACTCTGGCACACTGACCTTGCAGTCTGCTAGTTGATAGGTGCGCGAGCGTACAAACACCACCTCAGGGGGGGTCTCGTCAAAGGCAGCCCTGCGGGGGATGCTGGCACGGGGGTAGGCCAGCCGTAGCCGGCTGCCCTCCAGCGTGGCATAAACAGAGCTGGTGAGGGACGGCTGGAAGGTCTCAGGGTCATAGCCCTGGATTTCATTCATCCAGCCCTGGGAATCACAGGCAATGTGTTCATGAACACAAAGGTACAGCGGCGTGGTTAGCTGAATGAATACAATCCAGAAAATAAAAATACTACTAATAATAATGTATTTAGGCTTTTACGAAACACTTAAATACAGACTAAAGGCATGACACACAATACACACATATTTAGGAGCTACATGACAGATTCACACCAAAATAAACACAACAATATCTTTATCAAATCTTAAATATATTCTGAATAAAGATAGGTTTGGTGATATTAGCAACACTTTAGAATTAAACTACATCATCCTTACATCCCAAAATAAGTAAAACTGAAGAAAAAAAACAATTCAAACTGAAAAATACAAATATAAACAAAACACTTGTGGTGACAGTACAGCGGAGTGGGAGAGGAAACACGAGACATTGCAGACTACAGTCTCTGTAAGATTTCCTTTAACACTGGGGGACTTGTCTTTCAAACAATTCACCTCCTGCTGTTACACTCTCTGTCCCACTAAACCCCTAACCCTGAGTGCCACAGGAGAGGCGATTTTATAAAGCCCATTATTATAGGTTTTTGTTGGCTTATAATATGTGCAGGTAGTTTACAAAGCAAGTATCTCAGCACTAATCAATTATACAGTATTTGTCCCCACGCAAGTTAGGTGTTGTTGTGTCGGAGTGTGTATATGTGTGTGCGTGTGTGTGTGTGTGTGTGTTCGGGATCATTTGTGACGGATTAAGCCAGACAGACAGAAAGAAAGACAGATAGACAGCAAGAGAGATTGACAGATAGAGAGATAGACAGATAGATAGATAGATGGATAGACAGATAGACAGATAGAGAGATAGACAGATAGATAGATAGATGGATAGACAGATAGACAGATAGACAGACAGATAGACAGATAGACAGATAGAGAGATAGACAGATAGACAGATAGATAGATAGATAGATAGATGGATAGACAGACAGACAGACAGACGGATAGACAGACAGACAGACAGACAGACAGACAGACAGACAGACAGACAGACAGACAGACAGACAGACAGACAGACAGACAGACAGACAGACAGACAGACAGACCGATAGACAGATAGACAGATAGACAGATAGACAGATAGATAGATAGATAGATAGATAGACGGATAGACGGATAGACGGATAGACGGATAGACGGATAGACGGATAGACGGATAGACGGATAGACGGATAGACGGATAGACAGATAGACAGACAGACAGACAGACAGACAGACAGACAGACAGACAGACAGACAGACAGATAGACAGATAGACAGATAGACAGATAGATAGATAGATAGATAGATAGATAGATAGATAGATAGATAGATAGATGTGAACTCTTTACATCACCTACCTCTAGGAGCTGGGTCTCCCCGAGTTCTGCTGACCCGGGCTCTTGTGAAGGGTGCAAACGGTTCCTCCTTTCAGCTGGTCGTCGTGGGGTGAACAGATAAACCACCACTAGACCCAACAGAAAGCCACAGGCTACGCCGACAGAAAGCCCCGTTATATAGGAAGGCAGGGGCAGCACAAAGACCCCAAAGGTCAAGAGGCCCACTACGAAGAGCCAACACCGAGGCATGGATGCCCCAGGCACCGTGCATCGAGGCTGGGTGGACTCCCCGCGATGCGCCCCTCTGGATCTCTCCTGGAGCTCCACCACTTGAGGCATGTCTCTGTACTTGCAGACTTCATAATGACTGTCCCTGTTGTCGTCATGGGGCTCCGGCGAATGGGAGCGTTTCCGTGGGCCCTTTGAGGGCCTTCTCTGCGGTGAGGCGCAGACTCCCCTCTGCTCGTCGGTCGTTCGTCTCCGAAACCTGAGCTGGGCGTCTGCGGCAGCATCCTCGCTGTTGATGGGGCTGCCGCCCCCGGCCCCGTGGGAGGCGGGGGGGTCCCCGGCCCCTGATGCCCTGCCCTGCTTGGGGCTGCCAGAGGAAGAACACTCATCTCCCATCATCTTACTAAACATGCTCATGGGGTCCTGCATGGCCTCGGAGAACTTCCTCCGCGTGTCCTCCAGCTCGGCGATCAGGGAGCTCCCCCGGGACTCCGTGGGTGACGTGCTGCCTGCGGAGGAGGACCCGGCCCCCCAGATGTCCCCCTCGCCCGCACCGCCTGCTCTGGGCTGGGCCTCCGGGATCCGGTGCTGGGTGAGCTGCTTCCAGGGGTGCATGTGGAGCTTGGAGTCTGACTTGGAGAGGTTGACCTCGGGTTCGCCGCGGTAGGAGATCTCAGTGGACAGGGACTTGACCAGGCTGAGCAACGGCTTGGCTCTCGCCGAATGGCTCACTCTGGTCTCCAGCTCGGTGGAGGAGGACTTCACCAGGTGGCTGGACATGGGGAGGTCTTCGGAGGAGGTGGAGAGGTCAGCCAGGGAGCCCGGGGAGGAGGGCGAGTGTGGTATGTGGAAGCCCTGGGTCCACTGTCTTTGGCCGGAGGAATCTGAGCCCAGATCCATCCCCAGGCTGAGGTCGCTCCGGCTGAGGGTACCGCCCGAGGCTCTGGGCTTGTCCCTGGAGAAGGCCACAACAGGGCCCTCCTCATGGCAGTCCAGGCTAAAGATGAGCTTGCTCTCCTCCATGCTGTCTGTCATATGGTGGCTATGGTGAGGCTCGGGACAAGAGACCAAGGCAGTTGTCTCCTGTGGAGTGAGACACGTCGGGGCTCATGGCGCTAATATCCAAGGGCAGCTTCAAGTAAATTCAAGTGTATTCTGGAACGTTCTCGCTCCTCAACTTCAGTTCATTGAGGACGAACACTTGGGTAAAGGGAAAAGTTGACATTGTCTGCTGTTAGTTGAAAAGAAATGCCATGGTATACAACATTAGAATGAGTAATGAGATGCCTAATGTAAAAATGTATGCTGTATACTGTATATATATATATATATATATATTGATGACTGATAAATGGAACTGGGGCAAAAACTAGACAAAAATATGAAATGTTAAACAAAATGGACAATGCAAAAGAAAAAGGAAAAAATATGACAATATCGATAGAGGGATGACCATGTGTCTCTGGGTTTTAATGTCTCCTTTGTTAGTCACAGCTTTCTCCTCTCACACTATTCAACTAACATTGCAAATTAGTCTTCAGCCAAATCTTTACGCCTTTTTGCTCTTTATCATTACTCCCACATTTTCTCCCTCATGCTCTCTCCAATGTTTCCGTCCTTTGCTTTTATATTTTCTCGCCTTTTTTCTGATATCTCCACCTATTCGTTAACATGGATATCCTCACAGCCCTGTCATTTTCCCTATCTTTTTGTGTATTTTATACATTTCTTAATCAGTCTTTCTTTCATTGTTGTCATTTCTTCCAAAGGCCAGGGTTCACCCTTTGAAAGACGATAACAAGGAACAAAGAAAATATGTGCATACATGTATCTGCTTGTCCAGGCTCCAACCAAGACGCAAGAGGAGCAGAACCTACTTCAACAATCTCTCTCCTATCTCTAGAACCATCTGAGAAGTAGGAGAGCGCAGAGCACCACAGTTGCAGTAATCCCACAGTCAAGGTCAATCATAGGCCTACGGCCCGTAATCTTTAATTAGCTGACATGATCCTGACCAGAATATCTGTGAAGTGGGACAACCTGACCAGGACTGTAAACGCAGGGACAACAGGAGTAGGAGAATTGGTAACGGCTAGGTGGGTTATTATTTTTTGCAAGGTCACACAGGTGAAGAATCCTCTGTGCACTATTGAATTGTAGTAAATTCCTACCTGTAATGTCCATTCGGATTCTAGCAATAACATACAAGATTTTACTAGAATGTATAACACTGAGCATTCTGTTGAATGTGATAATAAAGCACTTGAACTTTAGGGATCATAGAAAAGGATGTCTTAGGCCAGGAAACATACATATTGTTTTGTGCACAGCAGTGTGCACAAAATATTGTCAAAACATTTAGTTTAGTTATTCTCAATAAAGCCAATTCATGATTATAGTTCGTAATATTCGTAATATAGTTCTTTGATCGGATTGGGATAGGCCTTGCCTTGTAGAGAATATAATGAAAAACACACACACACACACACACACACACACACACACACACACACACACACACACACACACACACACACACACACACACACACACACACACACACACACACACACACACACACACACACACACACACAAACGTGCGGTTGTGTACAATTTCACAAAACACAAACGAATACATGGACAATACAAATGTCACAAACACTGTCCAACGAGCCTCTGGCATCAAGAAACCTGAAACTCCCGTAGGGAAATCAGGTCTACAGGACTTCAGGAGTCACCACACAAAGCTTTACCTGGCCTGTTCTTCTTTGTAAAAAGTACATTTTACTGAGGCTAGCAATGTTGCTTGGTTGAGGGATAGTGTTGACTCTGGTATGGTCCAGAATGAGACTGGCTTACCCTTAATCCTCCACAATAAAGGGGATTAAGACAAGGAAATTGTGACTGCAAGTACATAAATCAATAGGATAAGACAAGACAAGTCAATTAATTGGTTTAGATCTATCACAGAAACACAGTCCTGCTGTCATGGTTTACATCACAGCATGGCACACACAAACCAGCGGTGTCACGTACAAGAACATACAGTCATGTATGTACATGTATGTATTAATTCAGTCATGATGAACGTGTGTTGTGATGATTACAGACCAATATGTTAAAACAGACTCAAACTCAGAGTGCATTCCCATTCCCTGATTGTTTTAATTATCTAAAGTGAGGGTTCAGGGTTGTCAGATCCAAGCTGCTACTTCTCCAGGAGAGGACAGGAGGAAAAGCCTCTGAATATCACTGAACAACGGTGCAACTGATTACAGAACTGGGTGTGTAACGTTTCAGACTGCTGCTACTGCCGATCAACAGGTGAATTCATACAACAACAAACACCAAAAAACAACCACTAAACAAGGACACATAAGGAACCAAATTTTGGTTTCACTGAGGCCATCAGGTCAAAAAAACGGATCATAGCTAATGTTTGAATGTAATGAAAAATAACAATTGATGGTTTATCCTTGACATTCCATTCTTCTGTTAGGGATTTAATTGTGCTTTAAAAGGTCTCCGTGGTCAAATTGCTTACATGATAGACCATACATACTAAGCAAAGCAAGTAGGCGATGGAAATGGATAGATCATATGTATGGTAGCAGAGGTTGAGATGGATACCTTCATTAATTCGGTACCAATCTTCATCAACAGGCTATATCAAGGAGGTCTGAGCATTGAAGCAACTCTTGCTTCACCGAATTTAGAAACTGTATTGTACAATTAGATGGGTCTCTAACTCCTACAGGCTTTTTCTGTAGCCCAGTATACATAAATAAGAATTAAAAGTAGTCTATTGAAAATAATCTTGCCAGTGGAGGTGCTGAGAGATGCTGGTTTATACAAAATATGATTATTTTCTTGGAATCAATTGGCATAATAATTAATATCAAAGCCACTTGGCATAATTTAAATCTATGAATACATCGGAGTAGCGTATCATAGGCTACACTTCGATTGGACTTTTTCGGGCATAGACTATTCACATTTCTTGTCCTAGTTACAACGCATGCATGTTTTCATCCATTGCATTATGCAATATCATCAAAAATGTGCAAATTACTATCGGCTCTTTTTTTCTCTAAAATAAGCAGAACATTGCAGCTAAGGCATAACGCGTACGTCATTGAGTATGCCAGTATTTCATATGGAAAATATATAGTTTAAAAGGAGATAATTTACCAAAATTCCATGTGGGACAAAAGTAACGGACCTCGGCGGGAATGAAATCCTCTCAGCATCCCAGTGTTTGGATTGGTGGATGCGGTGCAGTGCACTGCAGAACGCAGCGTGCTCGATTCCTGGAGGCTAGAGAGAGACAGCTGGGGTAGCCTACGCGCAATATAAATCCTACGACTGCAGTAGGTATAGGTCAAAATATTGATCTAACTTTACAGAGTTATCGACCATCTTTTTTGTTAACTGCTTTTTAACACTCTATCTAGGGTAAGGCACGTCTGCGCGTCAAAGTAAAGGAAGTCGTTATTAAATACCGAATCTCTACCGGCCGTTCGACGCTACGTAGACTACGTCGTGTGAACGCAGAATGAATTGATAGAGACCTGGTTGCTCCAGACACAAACTCTAATCCAGATTAGGAAAGGGTTCGGCCTGTGTGACGCTCTCTCGCGTCTAAACAGAATTCGCCTGCACTCCATCGCCCCCCCCCCCCTGCTCCTACTGTGATCAAGTGACTATACAATGTATTTCGATTTATCGTTTTGATGATTATTTTAATACTGGTAGAAGTCTTCAAAGAATAACGGCTGGATTTCTCCTCATCATGTTGTCTCTGCTCATTGTGTACAATAATCTAGTCAACCCGGCTTTGAGGATTCTTGGAAGTTTATTGTCTTTAAGAAGGAATTTCCTTCCTTCTTTGGTAGTAAAAATAAAAACAAAGATAGACTTACAACATATATATTACTAATGTGACAAACATAATAAAAAATTGTTATCACAGAGAACAATAAATAAAACAAGTGCTTAGAACAATACATTTAAAAAATAATACTTATGATGCACCTATACAAGAAAAACTGGAAATGTATACAAAATATATTAACATTTTGTATAAAATATACTGTATATTTTGAGGGAGATCTCTTAAAAGACAACCTCAAATGGTCAATAACCAACTTCTGATTGAGTTCAGAGCCAACCGGTCTTCGTGAGTTGCAATTTCAAAATGCGCCCGTGCTAGAACTTTGATGCCAGTCTTCACACGCAAGCTGCCTCAACCCCTTATGTTGCTTGGAGTGTATAATCAGAAAACACTGTTTTGAGAACGTTTTGCCACAAATGTGACAAAAGTAGGAACCCCTGTGAGCGCACCTCAGATGACTTAACAGGTCGTTTATGTTGTGGCATGACCGATTACATATACCACAGATCACCGTGTGGTCGTCGTGCATTTTTATATGTTTCATGAGAGAGCCGATGTACCGAAACGGCTTGCCGCACAAATGGCAAAAGCTTTGGTCGGAGTTCTGATTCCTTGTGGAGGCACTTTCGAGAGGAAGCGGTGTCAACTCCTGATTCAAAGCTAAACCGTTGCTCTCTCTTTGGACTGCCAATGCAAACTCTTTGGTTTTCTGTCTTTGTTTACTCCACTCTTCTTGTGGATCACTGGTCAAAGCTGATGGACACATTGAAAGAAAGTCTGCTATTTCATATGTAGACCTGACCTCCATGTCTGGCTGTTCTGGGTCTCTATCTCTATTCATGATGTTAACTGTGGTAGTAGTCGTGTGAACATCCAACCCTTCACTGTCAATGCACATGACCTCTCTTTCTTCTTTGATCTTGGATATATCCAACTGGATTGCATTGTTTGTGTATGTGGAGTCAACGTTTGTTTGCGAGTGTTCAGATTCTTCGTCATCCATGCTTCGTGTGGATCCTTCTTCTCTTTTAATTGTTGCGGCCATGTTCACCTGTCGGGGAGTGATGCTAGCGTCTTCTCGAATAACGATTCCGTTGTTGATATCTGGATGATCTGAAGAGAGAGATGGATCAGTTACACTTTATTTATTAACTTTATTTATTTAAACATTTTTTAAATAAGACTGCAACAAAAAGTGCTCAAAATATATAAACATAATATAAGTACAAATATGAATCACAAATATATAGATAGACATAGAGATAGACTTCAACAAATAAACTGATATTACATTTTTCCAATTAAGATTCTGTTAAATATTGACGGACTGCTGCAGTGCAGCTCCAGAGGAATTTGAGGGAAATGAGACAGCTGACCACTGTTTACATTAGTAGCATGTTAGCTCCATGAGCTAAGTGCTAGTAAACATTAGCATAATATGGACGTCAACAGCAAATCATTGTCTATCAGAGCCCTGAAACAAACATTTAGCAATCGCACATGCAACGTAGTAGAGAAAATCTTATACTACGAACCCTTCAGTCGATGAATTTCCAGCTGCTTTTGGAGATAGCGTACCTCTTCTCTAGAACGAGTAACTTCAGCCTCGTACAATGTTATGACTTTCTCAACCTCATCAAATATTTCGATAGCTGCTGAAGAGAGGCGTTCACTCATAAACACTCTGAGATTCATCATAGAGGTCATTTTTATGCAAGAAATGTGGTTCACATTGATAGCAAACCCTAGAAAAGGATCAGATTAGTAGCTTTCTAAAGCTTCAGGGCATAATATAAAAACAGGAAGTACTTATTTTACTTTCAAAGTAAACTATAATGCACAAACGACATTATTAACATTAAGAACAGTAATATCCGCCGATAATGTTACATTTGCATGCATTATGCAATGTTAAATAAATGCAATTTATTCAATTCACTTTATTGAGAATGTTTTTTTTTGCTAACTATTTGAAAACTGGCCATTTTATATTAAAAAATAAAATATAATTTGTATATTCATGTAATTAAATCATCCGGCATTTTGAATAACATAAACCAAATAAAACTACTAGGACAAAAGTAATTACCGATGCCACCTTTTAAAAAGGGAAATGGAAAGTTTTACTTTGAAAATAATATTAAACACGCCGGAAATTGTTTTTGTGTGTCGGAGGTGGATTGCCAGACGAGAATCCTTTTTTCGTAGGATGGTAGGGCCAAGTAGGCCTACCGCCTTTTTCGCCACTGATTGGTTAGAAGGGCTCTCCTTTAGATCGTGTTTCGATTAGTCCTAGCTGTTTGGGGGAGTTAGGGTTAGGGTTAGGGAGTTAGGGTTAACCTAACCCTTACCCTAACCAACAATGTGAGGAAAGCCATTCTAACCAATCAGAGGCGAAAAAAGGCGGTACTTGCCCCTACCATCCTACGAAAAAAAGATTCGCTTGCCGGACGTTGTGAGTTGACGGAAGTCAAACGAAGACTTCAATCCAATTGTATCGATAAACGATTCAATGCTCGAAGCTTCAGACTCTATGGCGACATCTGCTGGGGAAGGTTAAAGGAGGCACTGTGTCATGAATTCACCATAGTCTATCTTTTGGTGTTCGGTATGAATTAAATAAATCACTTCTTCACAAAATCATACAATTATAATAAAGTTGGTATTCTGCATGTAAACAATTCTTGTTTGTTCATTGGGGAGGTAGATGAATCAGAGATGAATGAAGGGTGGATATGCACATTTGCACACATTTATATGATAATTGTGAGAGTGCCTGAATATGAAATAGGCAGTGCCGTATATTTCAACAATCTGCTACTGCCAGTGCAGAAATTATAGAAATAATAGTGACTTGAGTGTAGTGAGAAGTCCTTTGACAGTGCATATAGGACAAAGCCTATTCTGGGAGAGTGATTGTGCTTGTGGACAGGTACTTTGGAGTGTTAAAAGGGAGGGTGTCAAGTAAGGTAGATTTCTTGGAGTCCAGGAGACAGGGCGGAGGTGGTGATGTCTGTGGGCGGATAAGGGCTGGGGAGGCATGGGTTGTTGGGAAATTACCAAGGCCAAGGGAGATGTGTTTTTTTTTCCCAGCAGGGGCTGAAGGATGTTAAAGAGGCATGGATTTACTTATGTCAGTGTTACTTATGTATCAGGTTTATTCATGTATCAGTTAAACATCATAAAATCATATATCATGTTTTAGTATCATCATATAACAATCATTTTCGTTGTTTCTTAGTTTTAGTATTATCATAAATCGTATCATCATATCATATATCATGGTTTAGTATCATCATATAACTATCATTTTCTTTGTTTCTTTGTTTCAGTATCATCATAAATCTATCTCTTTCTTTAATATCTATCATTCATTATAAAGTGTTTCTTTGTTTTAGTATCATCATAAATATATCTCTTTCTTTAATATCTATAATTCATTATAAAATGTTTCTTTGTTTTAGTATCATCATAAATATATCTCTTTCTTTAATATCTATCATTCATTATAAAATGTATCATGTTGTTTTGACATAATCGAGTATGGAAGCACTTAAAAGGATTCAAGCACTTATTGGTAAAACTATGTTGTCCTACACTTATGACAGGTTGTATTGTTGTATTGTTTGACATTTTATGATCTTACACTTATAAGGTGTTGTATTATTGTATTGTTTATCATTATGTGGTGTATTTTACTTATTAGTATAATTTGTGGTACAAGTAAGAACAATCTGAAGGCGTACGTGCCTGAGAGTATCCCTTTCAGGGCTGGAATGGGACCAAAAAATGGCCCTGGCATTTTTGGCCATGGCAGCCCACTATGATTATTTATACAACATGCGGAGGCACACAACATACCAGAGGATATATCTGCATATTGTGCTGTTTCAACAATTAAAAAAAGCGCAGTAGCCTACATGGAAGAGAGTAACCATGTTAAAAAATTGATACGCTCTTTCACTATACTTGCAGAGACTTTTGCAGCTAGGTCAAATCCCCTTCTGAGATCACTAATGCTTATAATATGTACAGTTTGAACCGTCTCACAATCAGCAAAAAATGCAAGAACACAGAACAACAGGAAGAATACAAAATATATGTATTATTTTATTAAGGCCTACACTAACTAAAACACAACAAATTATAACACAGTAAGTCAAAGTGGCACCCTAAAGTGAGAGAGAGAGAGAGAGAGAGAGAGAGAGAGAGAGAGAGAGAGAGAGAGAGAGAGATTCTCCGCTGGCTGTGGGACCATTTGATGAGACCTTCCTGGCTGTGGGACCATTTGATGAGACCGACCCTCCGTGCCCGAGGAGAGATAGAGAACCCCTCTCTCTCCCTCTCCCGACACCGGAGCAACCCATACCAGCGCGGCTCTCCCTCTGATGACGCGGGAGCAACCCGTATCAGTATCTAGAAGTTTTACCTCTGTAACCTCCCCTTTCTCTTATGCAGCTGGCCTGCATCAGGTCAATGTGACCTGGGTATTTTTCCCCCTCTCCATGGAAGGGATACTCTCAGGCACGTACGCCTTCAGATTGTTCTTACTTGTTCCACAAATTATACTAATAAGTAAAATACACCACATAATGATAAACAATACAATAATACAACACCTTGTAAGTGTAAGATCATAAAATGTCAAACAATCCAACAATACAACCTGTCATAAGTGTAGGACAACATAGTTTTACCAATAAGTGCTTGAATCCTTTTAAGTGCTTACTTCCATACTCGATTATGTCAAAACAACATGATACATTTTATAATGAATGATAGATATTAAAAAAAGAGATATATTTATGATGATACTAAAACAAAGAAACATTTTATAATGAATGATAGATATTAAAGAAAGTGATATATTTATGATGATACTAAAACAAAGAAACACTTTAGAATGAATGATAGATATTAAAGAAAGAGATCGTTATATGATGATACTAAACCATGATATATGATATGATGATACGATTTATGATAATACTAAAACAAAGAAACAACGAAAATGATTGTTATATGATGATACTAAAACATGATATATGATTTTATGATGTTTAACTGATACATGAATAAACCTGAAACATAAGTAACACTGACATAAGTAAATCCATGCCTCTTTAACATCCTTCAGCCCCTGCTGGAAAAAAACCCACATCTCCCTTGGCCTTGGTAATTTCCCAACAACCCATGCCTCCCCAGCCCTTATCCGCCCACAGACATCACCACCTCCGCCCTGTCTCCTGGACTCCAAGAAATCTACCTTACTGGACACCCCCTCCTTGATTTCGGTAGAGTCCCTTGGAGACAACACATACATTACACATCCATAGGTCCCCGAAGCCAATCCGGGGCAGGACGACTTGGCGGGAAGTGAGGGGGAACAGTCGGGCGGGGATGGGGACAATCACCCACGACATCCAGGGGAGTTGGCGGCCCCGGAGGTCTGTGGTCGCCTGGCACATCAGGATTACGAAGGGCCCCCGCCGTGGCCGCAGGGCGGCGCGGACGAGCCGGGCATGGTGTATCAGAAAGCCAGCAGGGGGCTGGAGATGGAGGCATGCGCGTCTGCAGGCCCCGGTCTGGAAACTGCATCATGAAGATGGTTGCAGGCATAGCACGCGCAGCAAAGCACAGGCCAGACCCCAGAATGGCAGTACTCATGCATGCTCCACCCGGGCTCACCCACACTAGCGGGATAACTGGAAAATATTGGCCATTCGCATACTGTTGTGGTTCCACGGGGGTCCCATCCCCCAAGGGACACACATCATTGTGCCAATTTATGGGGTAGTTGGTGTACAAATCTAGCATAATGGATATGGACACCGGCGAGGGCACGCCCTGACTGCTAAAAATCCCATGTCCATTAAAGAATCCAGGCAAGTCATCATGGCAAGTGTTACAGATTATACGTTCTTCCACGTCCCATAAGTATAGGGCCTGGGTAGGACCCGCCTGACACCGGTAACACTCGGCAGCTCTCTGCAACGACAAATGCACAGCGTCAACCACAACCGTACAACAACCAATAACTTCCAACATACTCACATAAAAACACACAAAACACACAAAAGGGTCACATATAGGCCCATGCAGAGATCCAAGGGACCAGAGACCATCCTCAAGATGTGTCTGGTTATTGTTATCCCTAAAGTGAGAAATCTCCATGGGTCCAACCATGAACCCCTGCAGCAAAAAGCCCCCCAGCATATCATCAAAAAGTAAAACCGCAAAAACTCATCTGTGCTTACATTAGCAGGCCAGGTCGTCAAGAGTGGGGTTGTGGAGGTACCGGAAACATCCATCGCTAGTCAGTCACCAGTCGACTACAACTACTCAACCACGCAGTTACTGGCTTAATATATCTGCTTGCCTCCACCCACCCCGAGGGGCAGGGTAGGGCGGACCCAATTTCCGTCATCTCTCGATCTCTCCTCCCCAGCCGGGACAGGGGCTCTTTCATCTTGTTGGTCAGTTGTCAGTCAAATTTCGGTCTATTGTCGGTCAAGGCCAGGAGTATTCCCTATCATGTTGGTAGAGATTGGGGAGTTCCACTCGGTTTTGGCAGGCTCCTTATCTAATGGCCTTCAGAGCCCAGGATGACTCCCTATTCCTTTGGGGACTTTTGTTGACGGGGGCCGCTATACCAAACAGTCTTTGGAATGCTGCCATAGTTCCTGCTTTAAAAATAATAAAAAAGGCCAGGATTCCAAGCGCCACTAGGAAAAAGGTTAGCATCACCGGCCAGAGCAGCCACATCAGGGCGAGGAGTTTGTCCAGCATCCATCCTCCTATAGTCATGACCCCTCGTCCAACAGCCTCCACGACCGTGTGCAGTGTATCTTCGGCCGCGGTAACAAACACCAGTCCTATTCTTTCAGTCCAGGTGCATTCATGTCGAGTGCTTCCTTCTCCACAACTCTGGTAGGTCTCCGTCGGCCACATAGGCCTACAAGTGGCATTAGAATAGATCTTGTTATCCCCCAACCACTCGTATCCCAAAATTTATTTTCCTTGGCAGATACTCTGCCGCAGCGCATGACCTTCAACCAGCTGAAGTAAACCATGACCAGTATAAGGCAAATCCATAGCACTCATACTGCGCCACTGATTTGTTGTCTGAGACAGGGAACATCCTCCATGTAACGGTACCGATTTGACCCCTTGCCCTGTAACATTTTCCCATGTGGCTCCTTGTACGGCTTTACCATCTATACCATGGTTTCTCAACGGGGGCGTTCGCACAACTAGGGGGCGCTGGGAACGTGATTCCATTTTTGGGGGGAGATTTTAAACTTTATTTTTATTTATTTTTTGGGGTGAAATAATAGGCTACCTGAAATAAATAGCCTATTTTCATTTATTGCTTTCTAACCCCTCTACCCTCTCAGCTACTTTTTACTGTCTATGCGCAGTGGAACAGTGATAATACAGCGCGGTTCGGTCCTGCACACGCCCGGACTCCTGTTACATCAGCTATCGTCATGATCTCTATAGTAACACAACACTGATTTATGATTGTTTCATAGCCCGTTTACCTCCTTCCTATTGTTCAGTTCCAGCTGCTCTGAGCGTAGTCTCCGCGAAAAGACTGTTGCATTTCAAATACAAAAAATGTAGGCCTTAGGCCTCTGCGTGCGATCTGTTTTCGTGGAGTCCGCGTTGCCCGGGCCGCGGTGCCCGTGGTTCCCGGGCCATTCATTCATTCGTTCACGGGGCATGGCAGGAGTCGCGGGAGACGCGGGAGTGGTCGCGGTGCCCAAGGTCACGGTGCCCGGGCCGGGGCACGAACTATTTCTCCAACCATTTCTGCTATCGGCTAGTAAGGGCTTTCTGGATATGTCAACGGGGTAATCTGAGGTGAGTGATTCCATAACACTGCCAATGCGGCAGTTTCATGCACAACGGGGATTTCTGGTATCAGTGGCGGCGACTAGCGTCAGAAGCTGAACCATCACTATGGTAGAGCTAAGAAGGTTCTACGAGCGCTTCAGACCAATCTTACCAACGAACGACATACTGTGATTCGTAGCAAAGAACGTTTCAGGAAACACACAAAATGTTAAGGTAGAACTTAAAGTGTAATTCCAGCGTAAATTCAACCAAGGGTTCACTTAGATATTATCAGCAATGTTTTATTATAACAAGTGTTTGTTTTGCGCTCGGAGGGGGTCGAGCCTGGGGTGTAATTCAATGTAGAACCGCCACTGAATGAAGGGTTGCAATGGAAACTTTTGGACTAAACACTGCGGCTGCAAGTGCTACACCTGCTAACGTCAAGCAGCCAGTCAACCTCCCTGCTCCTCCACCTACCAACATCAAGCATCCAGTCAACCTCCCTGCTCCTCCACCTACCAACATCAAGCATCCAGTCAACCTCCCTGCTCCTCCACCTACCAACATCCAGCACCCAGTCAACCTCCCTGCTCCTCCACCTACCAACATCAAGCATCCAGTCAACCTCACTGCTCCTCCACCCTCCAGGACGAAGAGGGTTGTAACACCAAGTAACAAAGTGTACTTTTTCTATGGGGAATGTGGTTCAGGTTAGGTATGACAATTATTAAATATTTATAATATAAAAAACTAGCCTATACGTAGGCCTACAGCATATCATACATTTGACATATAGAGTTAGACTATTGTATAAGGTTATAGGCCGAATTCTGTTAAAATGCAGCCTCTGCTTGCCCACAAATCGTCTCGTTGTCTTGTTATACGCTTTATAAGTTAATTATATTTAAATTATATAACCAAGTAGCCTTTATCTTCATGGCGTTATCATTACATCCTTTCTCGTTACATCGATATAAATTATTGTTATAACGAGATCTGTATCTGACCATTGACCATCCTGTGGGAAATGAATGAAATTCATATTGACGGTATGGCATATCCATATTCTCGCCAGCCCTTCTTGAATTTAATGCATCACTTTTGTTGCTTCGAGGAGGTCTGGAGGTCTCCGTTTATAATAGATATATATAAATATGTGTAAAAAGGTGTACAGGCTACATATTTATTAATTTATTTATACGGAGACCACCAGACCTCCTCGAAGCAACAAAATAAATAAATATATAGGCCTATGTATAAATATGTATGTGTATCTATATATATATATATTTAGATATATATACATATATATATATATATATATATATGTGTAATTTAAATACACATACATATTTATAGATATTTATTTATTTCGTTATAAATAGATGTTTATTTATTTATTATATGCAGAGACCACCAGATATTAAATGAAAGATGGGTGTATCATCCAGGGAGCTAAAGGGTAGGATAGGGGAGGTGGAAACAGCGAAGATTTATAGTAATAACAGGCATACCTGTTGATCCGGAAAAGCTCAAACTTGGTATTGTGGGTGGCATGGTGAGTGGAGAATAGACTGTTGAGGTTAGTGGAGGGGAGGAGGGAAGAGAGTTTGTCAGTGCTCCTGGAGTTTCAGGGGGCTGTAATTCCAGACAAAGTGAGAATCGGATTAATAAGCTTTCCAGTAAGCCTATAAGTCCCTCCACTGCTCCGATGTTATAAATGGGCTTGAAAGATGTATCATGGGAGAATATCAGCCAGAAGCTAGGCGGCAGGGAGGCTCGGGTGATAGGCCAACTTGATTATCCTACAATGGAACACAATGGTAGCCAATAATAGCTAATGGACAGGAGTTTAAAGGATTTCTAGAAGATTTGAAGAATAAACCAGCAGTCATATGTATTCAGGAAACCTGGCTGAAACCGACATTAGTCTTTGTAATTAAAGATATGATAGTATCTGTAGAGATAGGGCAGTGATTGCAGAGGGCTATAACAAGGGTATTTTTTGTGGATAAGACAAAGATAATGTTTTTTTACTAGGAAGAAAATTGGGATTGAGGTTCAATTAAAGGGACACTGTGTAAAATATTACTCCCATCTAGTGGTACAATTGTATATTGCATTCAAACTAATAGTGCTCGCTTGTTCAAAAACTACGGTGGGCAGTATATGCCAAGAAGCTGTGTCATGACATCCAATACTACCTCATCGAGTCATTCATTCGAGTGATGATGAGGTTCGTTATTTCAAACAAATTTCAAACTGCATTGAATCATTATTATAAGCTAATGATGTATGAGTAATTACTCCTCGAGCAAGATAGTGAATTATTTCAGTCATCATTCATGCTGGCTCAGAGTGAAAACGCGTTTGCATTTCCTGTACCACGTAGTGCTTTTTGTCCCTCTTGGCAGTTCATCGACTGGAAGAACATGGAAGCCTCCATGAAGCTTATCCGTAACTACATATTAATTATTCTTCGCTCAGGAGGATAAGGGCGATTTTTGGCAGAGATAATTTTACACCAATGAGGACTTATTTATGAATGAATACGTTGATTTGAGGTAATAAATGACTTAAAATATTACACAGTGTCCCTTTAAAAATATACAACCAGGAGTTGGAGAGAGTAAAACATTATAATTTTTTAGGTTTATGGTTTGATGAGAGGATTACATGGGCTGTACATATTAAGAAAGTGGTGGACAGGTGTAAAAAAATCTTAATGTAATGAGGTGTTTAGTTGGGTATGATTGGGGGGCAGATAGAACAGTGTTAAAGGCTATATACACAGGGTTGGTGAGATCTATTTTAGACTATGGCTGTGTAGTATATGGGTCAGCAGCTAATACATCTCTCAAAATATATAACATTCAGTATCAGGCTTGGAGAGTATGTACAGGACCATAAAAACAACTCAAACAGCAGCACTACAGGTATACTGGGGGAGATGCCTCTAGAGTTCAGAAGAGTACAGCTGTCCTTGAACTACTGGATTAACCTACACAGCCAGGATCATCCAGCGCAAAGCAGTTTAAACCCTTGTTGGGAAAAGGAGAGAAGGGAAACAACAAAGTTTTGGATGGACACCGAATCAGAGAGCAGTACAATTCAGTATAGCACAATTAAATGTAGTTCCAACAGTACCGGTACCAATAATTCCACCTTGGATTCTGCCAGAGGCTACAGTTGATTTAACATTATTAGAACACAAAAAAACAAATAAACAATTAATACAGGAGTACATCGACAAATTCTTTAGCTATGTTCAAATTTAAACAGACACACCTAAAAACTCAATAAACAAAGTAGGGGCAGCTTTTACTGTACCGGAATTCCAAGTGAAGTTAGGGAAGAGGGTTAATAATGAAATATCAGCACACTGGTGAACTGCTGGCAATACTGTTAGCAGGGAAGTGGGTTGGCCATTAAGATTGGTTATTTGTTCAGATTCCAGTTCAGCATTAAAGAGCCGACAGGTCAACCATTCAGACAGCAGACCAGATATGAGGTGCAACAAACATTAAACCTTATTCAAATCACGGGGCTTATTTGGATGTGGGCACACAGGGCTGAACAGTACACTGTTTTTAATAGGAAAACATGAAACAGGCAGGTGTGAATGTGGGCAAGAAGAAACTGTAGAACATGTGGATTGTGAGAGGTATGGGCAAGACAGAAGGCAGATGAGGGAATATGTCAAAAAAGAGATGATGCATTTTGTTTTAATAGATATTTTACAAAATAATTCCAATAAGTGTCATCAAATTATCTTTCATTCTCTTAGGGTAACTAATTTGTTTGAAAAAATATAGGTCATAAATTATTTGAATTATTATTATTATTATTATTATTATTACTATTATTATAAGAGGGGGCCCACTTGATAACCCCAATGATATTCTGCTTACTGCTGTATTTACTGCTGTTAGTTGGGCTAGTTGACTCGTGTTTTTCACCTTTGCCTGGTATCTCAGTAGCCAGCGTGCTTATAAGGTTGGTTTGGACAGGGGCTTCTGAATATGTGTTTTCCTTGGATTTTGGCACAAGGGATTATAACATCTGATCCTGTGTATTAATTAAATATTATTATTATTATTATTATTATTGAATTTGCATTTATTTATAGTAGAGGTGGTTATTCATTCCACACTCCATACCAGTAGATGGCGGTAATGCATCTATTAGTTATTTGCCAACCTCCAAAAAAACCATACAAAAGAAGAAGAAATTGTTTTGTAATCAGAAAAAAAACATCCTATGAGTTAGTTTCAATCGCACTGTACGCGAAGCAATATGTCTTTTTGCTCCTTCTTTGGAGGAGAGATCTTCAAAGACAATTTTGAACCAGGTTGGTCGGAAATGCACCCATCTTATTAACGTTCTTTCTGCTTTATTTATAACTTGGCAGCTTCCTACGATCAATAATTGCTGAAAAGAACTGCATTACGTTACAACTAATATACTTCTTCTACAATTACATCTCAGTATCAAGTAGTGGTTAGCCTACTTCTATGCCGTGGATGTCTAGTCTATAGCCTACATTTTGTATGGACCAGTTACATAATGAACTTTGAGATAAATGGATGTTTATACATATTCCGCACTTTTTGCATTTGTGTAATGTGTGTAAACAACTGACAATAGATAGTCCCATGGGATGGGTTTAATTAAAACATAGGATTTGAGTAAAATCTGCTTATTTTATGACCGGTTAGGACCGAATAAAAAATGCTGTGTCATCATGCTTTCATATTTTGATCTGATAACGCATGCTGTACTCGGCTCAGGAGGTTGTTAGTTGATGAACCAGTTTTGTTCGGCCCAATCTCGGAAGCCATCAGCTTTCATTTGAGGACGAGGTGTCTTTATAGTGATTGTGTCCGGAAAAATTAGGGCCTCGCATTGACCGTGCCATTGTGGAAGCATAGGAGTGGAATGTTAGTTAATATGCAATTGTTTTGGGTCATTGTTAAGTAATCCGTCAGAATATGGTTTGGCATTACAGGGAGCTTATTGTTGTTTTAATCCGCCACAACGTTTTTGATGTGCGACTTCTGCCCAGGTGACGGGTAGGCCTATATTAACGTTAATTTAGTATTTCAATTAATTAATTAATTAATTAATTTAGTATTTTGAACTCTTTGTATCTAAAAAAAAAAAATCCCTGGTGGTGTTGTGATGTATAAGCCCTATTGTAAAGTAAAATATAAGATGTTGGTGTTGCAAAACAATAGCATAAACTGTAACCAAAGCTGTTGTTTGTGAGTGTGTCTGCAGATAAAATGAACCTATACAATTTGGCAAAAACACTAAACTGTGTGTGATGTATTGTAAGTCATTTCAATGTGTAATAACTCCATCTCCAATGTTCTTCCACAGGCATTTACGCATGTTCAAAGTGTGACCACAAGCTGTTCTCCAGCAGGTCCAAGTTCGAGCACTCGTCTCCATGGCCTGCCTTCACAGAGACGGTCCAGGAGGACAGTGTGTCCAAGCACGTAGAGAGACCCGGCGCGTTCAAGGTTAGCTGCCTCGCTTAGGCCCATTTACACCCTACGGCAGGCCTATTCAACTAGCGGCCCGCGGGCCGAATACCCTTCTTATTTATTTTCTGGCCCGCAAGAGGTTGCGTGTCCAAAATATGTAAGGTCAAAAATGGTTATAATGATGCAATTAGAAGTGAAAAAGAAAGGAATGCGTCTTACAAGTTTATTCCATTTATCAGTACTATATATATTAAGTTAACACTACTTTAAGTACGATTTACTTGTAGCGTTTAATTTACATTATAAGTTTTGTATGTGTGGCCCATGAACCACCAGTGGTTTTCCTTTTTGGCCCACTTGTTAAGGAGGTTTAATAGCCCTGCCCTACGGTAAATACGGATAGGAACTCTTTCGTCCGATCCCGGAGGTCGTTTCGTCCGTCAGTGGGTCCGTCGCCTCTGAGCCCACGAATCCGGAGTGCTCCAGGAGAAACTGAGCAATGGAAATCGAGGCGGCAGTATAGTCAGAAGTCCAACCATTTTGAAAATAGAGAGTAGTATAATATCTGAGATGTATAGGTATATTGTATTTAACGTTTTATACTTATATTATACTATATACCTGACCTTTTTATTTTATTGTTCACCTGCTTTGGCAATGAGTTGTAACTGGTCATTTATAAATGGCGCCACATTTTGAGGAGATAATCTGCGGGTTGGTGAGGGGTGTCACATGCCACCGCCGCGTAGGCCTACACTCTTTGCGCCTTTTTTTTTGTTGCCGATTTCGGATGACACAAAGCGAAATCATCTCCTCTACAGATGACAGATGCCATGTTTGTGATTGTCAGTGCGGGTAATTTCTGACACGACAGTCACTGCACTCTAGAGGATGTATTGCGTAACACCCATAACAACGCTGAAACCGGACGGAGGTATGAAGGGTAGTCCCGGAGACAATGTTTGGTACGGACGGACGAATTTCGTCCGGATCCGGAGGCATGAATCGGCCTTGGGTCAGCTGATTCCAGACAGTTTTAATATAAATAATGAGCTGGTCTTGCTGAAGGCGACTTGGGGCTAGGCTGCTCAGTTGAACACTCTGGCCTTGGTGACCCTCAGGGATCTGGGTAAAGAGCAATCTATTCTGTTTGGAATGACACCAGGCTTCAATGTGATGTTGAATTTCTCTCTGAGAGGAGCTGCAATTGGCCAATCCTTGCTAATTGGGTCTTGATGTGTTTCAGGTTCTCTGTGGGAAGTGCGGAAACGGATTGGGCCATGAGTTTGTGAACGATGGGCCTTCCAAGGGAAAGTCTCGCTTCTGAATATTCAGCAGCTCACTGAAATTCATCCCTAAAGGTAAAAAACAGGTCTTCTTTTTATACATAAACGCATGTCTAATAGCAGTGAGGGCAGTGCAGTTTTCTGGCATTGAAGTGTGTGCTTATCCTGAAGCTAGCCTCGCTTTGTGAGTGTGGGCGGGGTTTGGACAGAGTAGGGCGAGTTTTTATTGGAGCTAGCTTTAAATTGCAACTCTTGCATATCGTACCTTTTTTCAAGCATGTGTATATACATATCAACAGTGGCAATGCTGCTTCGACATAACAACTTCGATATAGAATCTATCCTACTTGACTTTTCTAATTCCACACTTCATCACCCACCCTTTCTCTTCATCCCACAGATAAGGTTGATGGCCAGTAGAGTGAGCTGAGGATGTAGAAACTGCATAGAGTGATTCGGGCAACGTATTGTGTCCTTCTGATTGGCTGGAGGTGTGGCCAGAGGATGACGTGTTCTGAGACAAAGCCTCATTCTGAGACCTCCAGGACACCGATGGCAACTGACCTCACCACAGAGCTAGGGACTTCCCAGGGCTTCATTCACAATGGAAACATGCACCTCATATTTGAATGCTGACGCACAGATTGCAACAAGATTAAATAATACAGTTGGAGATTATTTTTGTGTGTTTCCAATTTCCCCAACTGGGTACGATTTTAAATCTATTAAAGGATCAATTGAGCATTGGTTTTAGCATCATTTTTTGATGATGAAATTAATGTTTGTTGTACAGTGTATGCGAAACCGACCATTCCATAATTATTAAAATATTTTCTGAATATCCGATATTGACCACTTTCATATTGTCAAAAATGAATTGTTATCAACAGAGGCCATACATGGTATTATGCAATAAGTAAATATTCAAATAAAGCAATAATTCTTTTTAACTAAATATTTTTGTGTTTGAATATGTCGGTTCAACCCAGTGTTCTGCCAATCAATGCTACATATCATTCGTGCTACTTAGTGGTTCTGCGTATGCGAATGCCGACAATAGTGATCAGTGGTGTAAAATACATACTGTACCCCTGAAATCGCCAATAAAGACGTTATAATACAGTATCAAAATATGCTCCCCTTATTCTTACAGTGTACATGGAGTGAGTAGTGGTGAAAAATAACGTGATTCTGGAGTGCTGATGTCGTTTGATAGATGCAGTTGGTCTACAGATCAAATACACTACCAAACATGCCAATGTATGCTCCATTTGTCTTCGAAGCATGATTCGAAGACTAGACAAATGGAGCATACATTGGCTGAACAGTATTGAATCTTGCTAAATTCATATTTTGATACCGTATTATAACGTCTTTAATGGAGATTTCAGGGGTACAGTAAATGTATTTTACATCATGGATCAATACTGACGGTATCTTGCGATTCGTGCTCATGCTCACGAATATTTATGTATTGATTCTTGCCCCAGAGCAGGATTGTCTTTTTGTGTTACACAGAACGAAATATAAACCTGTGCATTTTGAATGGTAGCTTTTCTGACTTTTTCGTGTTACACAGAGCGAAATGTTAATCCATGCAATTGAATGGGAGCGTTTGTCCGATTTGCAGTACCACACAGAACAACATGTATACCTATGCTTTTCATCCGATAGTTCCTATTTTTGCAGCAGACCTCCTCAAAAACTGAAACCAACCAGGTCCCTTAAAGCCAGTCTTACACCAAAATGTAGTGAAACTACGTTGGTCCACAGCGGAGAATGTAGGGCGCTAAAAATGTGACATGCCTACGATTATGCCTACGTATCCTTGGGCTTCTTTAAGGACTATAATCGGGTATATTCTGTTTAAAGGAGACATATTATACCATCAGGTGTGAGTGTGATTAGCCTTACAAGCCGTTTCGAAAATGGAATCACTAGTTGGCGTGTCCACCTAGATCTGTGCTGGAAAGATGAGCAACGTTTACTTCAGTCCACTGGGTAGGCTTGTAGACTGATCTATCCAGCACAGATCTAGGGGGACATGCCTACTAGGGATGTCATATGGGGATATACTCGAAACGGCTTGTAAGGCTAATCACACTCACACCTGGTGGTGTAATATGTCTCCTTTAAGAAATAACCGTATCGACAATTGATTACACATTTCTTTTAAACATGTGGAGCAATGAGCTACATCGGTGTTCGGAATCCTCAGGGTTGCTAAGTTAGATTGTTGTGTAATGATTCTGACTGAAACCTGGCTCCATCCTGCTATCCCCGATAACGCTGTGCAGTTAGCCGGCCGCACTATCCACCGACACGACAGGAACAGAGACACCGGAAAGAGCAGAGGAGGCGGACTTTGTATGTCTATAAATAATAACTGGTGTTCACAGAGCCAAGCAACCCACAGCTACTGTTCCCCACACGTAGAGGCATTGACGGTCATCTGCCGCCCTTTCTATTTACCTAGAGAGATAACTGTAGTAATCATAATCGCAGTGTACATCCCTCCAGATGCTAACGTTAGTATAGCTCTAAACTATCTTCATGGCGCTATTAACAAACAGCAGCAGGCGCTCCCAGATGGGGTACACATAGTCGCCGGAGATTTCACCCGGGCTTGTTTAAAGGCTGTCCTCCCTAAATTCATACAGTATGTGAAGTGTGCCACCAGGGAGAGCAGAATACTTGACCATGTCTACTCAGGGGTGATTCTAGGGAGTGTGGGGGCCCTAGGCAGAGGATTGTTGACGGAGGGGGGGGGGGGGGGGCTCTAGGGGGCCCCCTAGTAGTGGCCCGGGGCCCCAAGCAATTGCGGGGCCCCAGGCAATTGCCTGGTATGCCTAATGGGATGCAGCGCCTCTGTGTCTACTGCAACATTAGGCATGCATACAGAGCAGTACCCCAGCCACACATTGGCCTGTCAGACCACCTCTCACTGCATCTCATTCCAGCCTACACCCCTCACATTAGGAAAAATAAGCCCACTACTAGAACCATCAACACCTGGCCAGAGGACGCCCTCTCCCAGCTCCAAGACTGCTTCTCAACGACAGAGTGGGGTCTATTTGAAAGTTTGGACCTGGAGGAGTACACAGTGTCTGTTTCATCCTACATCACATTCTGTGCTGAAAATTTCACCACCACAAAACAGACCAGGGTCTTTCCGAACCAGAAACCCTGGATGACGAGTGAAGTGCGGCCCCTTATTAAGGACCGCAACACTGCTTTCAGGTCAGGAGATAGGGCTCAGTACAGCACAGCCAGAGCGAACCTAAAGAGGGGCATAAGGGCTGCTAAGTTAGCATATAAAAGGAAAATAGAGGGCTACATCATGGACAAAAACCCTCGTCAGGTGTGGCAGGGAATACAGCACATCTCTAACTACAAGGGCCACAACATCACAACTACCAACTCTAATGCTACAAGGGCAGAGGAATTAAACAGTTTCTTTGCCCGGTTTGAGGCGGATGGACAACCAACGCCCCCCCCAGCCTTCACCAACACCCCGCTGACCCTCCAGGAACATCAGGTTAGAAGGACACTGAGGCAAGTGAACCCGAGGAAGGCGGCAGGACCCGACGGCGTACCGGGGAAAGTACTCAGAGCTTGTGCAGACCAACTCACTGGGATTCTCACCAAGATCTTCAACATCTCTCTGTCCCTAGCCACCATCCCATCCTGCTGGAAATCAGCAATTATCCTCCCAGTTCCAAAAACGTCAGCTGGTAAAAGCGGAAATGACCTCAGGCCCATTGCACTCACGTCAGTGGTGATGATATGCCTGGAGAGGCTGGTTGCCCAGCACATCAAGGCCTGCCTCCCAGCATGATTTGATCCCCACCAGTTTGCTTATAGGGCTAACCGCTCTACTGAGGACGCCATTGCCATCACCCTCCACTCTACGCTGAGCCACCTCAAACACCCAGGCACCTATGCAAGACTGCGCTTCATAGATTACAGCTCAGCCTTCAATACAATAATCCCGGACATCCTGATAAATAAACTACTGGGCCTACACCTCCCTGCCTCCACCTGCGCTTGGATAAAGGACTTCCTTTCCAACAGACCACAACAAGTGAGACTCGGCCCCCATCTCTCCTCCCCCCTCACACTCAGCACTGGCTCCCCCCAAGGCTGCGTGCTGAGCCCACTTCTGTATACTCTATACACATCTGACTGCTCCCCCTCCCACCCCTCCAACCTCATTATAAAATTTGCTGACGACACCACTGTGGTCGGACTCATCTCTGGGGGCGACGAGACGGCATATAGAGATGAGGTCCAGCAGCTGTCAGCATGGGGTTCAGAAAAATAACCTCCAACTAAACACATCCAAATGTAAGGAAATCATCATAGACTTCAGATGACACAGCCCAGCCCATGCCCCCCTGCACATCAACAGGGATTGCGTGGAGAGGGCTCCGTCCTGCAAGTTCCTGGGAACATACATCTCTCAGAAGCTTTCTTGGTCCACAAACACAACAGCAATAAAAAAGAAGGCCCAGCAGCGACTAGACTTTCTGAGAATTCTCAGAAAAAAACATCTTGAACAAAAGCTGCTGGTGTCCTTCTACCGGTCTACCATTGAAAGTGTGCTCACTTACTGCATCACAGCATGGTATGCTGGGAGCTCGGCGGCAGACAGGACGGCACTTCAGAGGGTCATAGGCACAGCTCAGAAGATCACAGGCTGCCCACTGCCCTTCCCTCGAAGAGCTGGCCAGCTCCCGCTGCTGAAACAGGACCAGATCCATTCTATAAGACGCTGCGCACCCTGCTCACCACCTGTTTGATCTGCTTCCCTCTGGCAGGCGATACAGTTCAATGAAATCACGCACCACCAGACTAACCAACAGCCTCTTCCCCTGGGCCATACGTACGCTAAACAAAAAATAACCCCTGTGCAATACATAGACAACCACATAAACGATCACCACTACCTCTGGACATTCCTCATTATGCTTACCTTCCTGGACCTGCTGCTATTTAGATATATGTGGGCAGAAGGGGTTGTTATCTGGGAGGGAGGGGAGGGTGTAGGACACTTAAATGTGCCTTAAGTGGAAGGCAGGGGGAGGGGTTATTGGGGTTATTGTTGTTATTGTTGTTATATATTTATTAATATTTCGTACTGTATTCTATTTATTCTTTTTATTTATTTAAAAAAAGCACTGAACAAGATCTGCACCTTAATTTCGTTGTGTAAATAGACTGTATTTAACCCAATGACAAATAAAGATTCTATTCTATTCTATTCTGTAAATCCCTACATGGTTTAGGCCCATAATATTTAACTGATATGCTTCCACTACATAAGCCTTCTAGAACACTAAGATCTTGCGAGACCAATCTGTTCATTATCCTCAGAGTAAGCACGAAACATGGGACCCAGAATAAGGCCTTTGGTTCGGGGTTAGAGTTACTAGAATCTGGGTTGGAGTCCCAGAGATAGTCCTTTAGGGCGGGTTGGAGTCCCAACGTGGGTACCAAATTCCATTAGGTCGGGTTGGAGTCCCGACGCGTATACCAGAGAGACTGTTGATCTGATCTTAAATACATTGCACTTTCTATTTTACTCATTTCTTTGCATATGTTTTCTTTTACTTATCTATTGTTTTATTTTATTGTATGACAATGTTTATATGTGAAGCACTTTGAGTCTGCCTTGTGTATGAAAAGTTTTTGTTGATGCGAAAACCAAATACCAAGCTGCTGCCAAACTCATTGATACAATGGTACATGTACAGATATGGCGTACTGACTCACAGTTGCATTTTTAAGAAGACAGTCTGTATGTTTTTTAGCAAGACTAACACTGTATCTCACGTTGAACCCAAGGTCTATGTGTCTGAGGAGGTCGTTCAAACAGTTACGCATTTTAAATATCTAGGCATTATCCTTGACACTACTCTATCCTCTAAAACCAAGTTATAAAGGTAATACTAAAAAGTAACCACAATCTAGAAACTGTCTGACAACACCTGTAGCAAAGTTATATATGAATGCTATCATCATTCCCCACTTAACATACTGTATGACGAGCAAAACATTAAGGCCTATTTTATCACTTTACAAACAAGCGCTTAAAGTTTTGGACAGAAGACCAAATCTTTATCATCACCACCATCCTTGAATAATATAACCTGCTCAGCTGAGAAAATAATTTAAAACAAATTGACACATGTCTTATTTTTAAGACTATCAATGGCGAGGCTCCCCACCACTCTGCACTTTTATACATCAGAAGAATTCAAACAGCAGAACCACAAGGGCTGCTCTAAGAGGGGACTGCGTCGTCCCTCTTAGGTCCAGCTCCTTTGGTCTATCATGTTTCTCTGTGAGAGCCTCTCAATTATGGAACCAATTGCCGGTGGAGATTAGAAGTTGCACCTCCCACAATACATTCACCTACTGCCTTAAGGACTGGCTTTCAGGAAATCAAAAGTGTGAACACCTTTGATGGTATTTAAGCTGAGTGCATGTTTGTCTGTTGCTATGCATTTTTGTAGCTCTCATGTCTAACCCATGGTGGTTTGTATGAATGATCGTATTGGAGTCTATTGGCATCATGTTATACTGTTGTTATCTGTTGCTGTTTGTATTCTTTAATATGTCTTACTTTTCAGCCATTCTGTGCCTAGCTTTATATCTTGCCAAGGGATTACAGTTGAAAAAAATAGCCTGTTGGCTAACACTGGCACATTTACAGAAATGTAGATTAATGTGCACTAAATTGTGCAAGTAAATTCAATTAAAATAAATCCTTTAATCTGCAGTAACGTGATCCCAATGATAGATGGTGCTGTTTTCCATAAAACCATACCTGAATCATCAATAAAGATAAAAAAAAGATAAAGATAAAGATAGACTTTATTGTCATTGTACAGTCACCTATACAACGAAATTGGGAGAGCCAACTGAAGGTGCATTACACATACAAAATAAATAAATAAATAAACAAATAAATAAATAAACACGCAATTTAAAGGTTGCGTAGGTGATTCGCTTTTTTGGCCATTTTTGCAAAATTACTTGAAATCCTTATCATAACCCGCTTACAGCCACTGAATTAGAAGTACTGACATGAAAATTAAACTTGTCAATCATCTGTGGAACGGGCAGGGCTCGAAAAACTCCAGCCAATCATTTCCATTGCCACCGAGTTTCATTGGACAGTAAGTACGTCAATCAAACGGTCGTACTGCACTCCCCCTCCCCCGCGCCCCGCGCGCGACCCCTTCGTGCAGTACTCGTGACCCAGAGCTCGTGACCCAGAGCAAGCTCCTGTTTGTTGTTATCCTGCGGTATCTACTGGAACTAGTTAATCCACATTTGGACCTAGCAGTAGAAGACAATTTCCATGGCAGACAAGACGCCACCATCCCCACCACCACCACCACCAGCAAAGAGAAGGAAAACTCTTTTTCAGAGAGTAATTGATAATAAAAACGCTGAAAGAGAAAAACTGAAATCAAGAATAATCCTAGGCGCTGCTTTTGAACGTTGGCGGCAACTGAAGGACGAGAAGGGTCTAAAAACCGATGCTTGTGTGGCGGTTGACCTAGTTTCAAAGTTTATACCGTTTATACTCGGTAATACCGGTGTTGAGACGAGTGTATTACTCGGTGTGAAAATGTCCACACCGCGGCAACCCTAGTGAAAACCAGGACTTCCAATACAATTATATGGAACAAAGTAACATACATTTTCTATAAATAGTAATGATTTATGTGACCGGTTACGGTTTATAACATCTGGTGCAACCATAGCCGCGAGAACGTATTCTCAGCAGGGGGTGCTGGAGAAAAAAAACCCGGCCTGCACTAGACTCGCAACTCGTCACATTGATAAAAAAGATATATAGCAGCGCAGCTCAATTACACCAGTGCATGCGCGCACAGTTGAAAATCGATCGTTGTGTTCACTTCCTTCACACCATGGTTCACATCCAGCTGCTCACAGAACAAGTTTCGCGCACCACCGCTACCCTCACACTTTTTCATATAACCTTTTTTCAGCACTAGGACATATGAGCATTAAATAAATGCTGCGTCTCAACATGCCTTGGACAGCAGCGAGGATGACTCGCTTTGCCACGGGCCGAAACAGTTCGGAGCGACCACAGCCAGAGCGAACACAGCGGGGCAGAGGAGTGTCAGGAAGTCTTTGGTGTACACATCAGTACGGCCTATTTGCACTACTGTTTAGTGGCAATGCAGTGTTTTATTCTATGCCTTTTTATTTTCGTATATTATTTCAATGAATACAATTTATTTATTCATGAAATCAAGATCTGGTCTTCAAATCTTTTTTCCAAATATAGGTCGTATTACAATGGGGTTTGTGTTTATATTCGGACCAATACGGTACAGCGGACGCTCACATGACGTTAAGCATTTCCTGGTGCATAATGTGACGCTTCAGAACCTAAAATCCCGTTTCTCCCCGTTGATACGACAACACATAACCGGCGTTTTCAGAAATCTCCACTTTGGCCGGAGTTTTTAGAAATGATCGTTTTCTGTGATAAGACAGGGCCTCGGACAGGGGGTGTTGCAAAACCCCCAAAACCCCTACTTCCCACGGTACTGGGTGCAATTTACAGCTGAATGTAGTGCCATGTTGTTAAACGAAAACCTACGCTAGCCTGGCTCGCTCTCGCGCATCTCTGTTCGCGCTCGTGCATGATTGCGCGTCCAGGTACTTGGAATGGGTGGAGTCAGAGTCAGCGTTGAAGGAGAGGGGGTAGGACCATTTGAGTTGTGTATTTTCAAAATCTGCTGGCGTTACGCAAATCGCGTACCCAACCTTTAAGTTAAAAATTGTAAAAAAAAACAAAACAAGACAGAAATAAGAAAAACATTTGGAACAAGACAAGGACAGGTGATGTCAGAATAAATATAAAGGCCGTAAGCATATTGCACTATATAGATAGTGAGGAATCTTTGTTTCAAGTTTCATGGGTGTTAAGTGTCCTGATTGCCCAAGAAAATAAGCTTTTGTTCAGTCTGTTGGTTCTGCACTTCAGGCTCCTGTACCGCCTACCAGAGGGCAGTAGGCTGAGCAGGTGTTGGCCGGGATGGAGGTGGTCACAGATGATCTTTCTTGATCTTGAGATGCATCGTGAGCTGGCAATGTCATCCAAGGAGGGCAAAGGAGAGCCAATAGCCTTTGTTTAGCCTATTTTTGTTGTTCATTTTTCTTTTCACCTAAACATTGATTATATACAAAGACGCCAAATTGCCTTAATAATTCCACTGTGTTACCTGTATAATATTTTGGATTATTCTTGAGAATTAGAAGCGCAATGGGGTGTTATACTCCAACTGTCCACCTCTTGAATTCAGCACCTCAGATTTACAGACTTCTGTTGCCTATTTACAAAGTTAGATTAAAAACTTCAAACAATCAATTAATATGAACAATTACTTGATCTCACTTTGCCAGGCCTCAAGGAAGAAACGTACAAATGAAACCACCAAGACGTATAAATAAATGTCTATGACCATTCATTCATTTATTAGGACAAGTGTGATGTGACTGTATGCTATAATATGTATGTATGCCCTCCCTACATTTGCAGTCCAGGGGTAGTCATATGTAATCCTCTAAGTGAAAGATTATCATTATTATTGTTATTATTATTATTATTATTATTATTATTATTATTTCTAACTACGGTAGCTAATCACAGCCAAGCATTTTGCCTGTGGGGCTGGTGCCGTGACCCTGCAGTGTTCAGATGGGTCTAAACACCCCCTTTAGTGCCAGCGGTGGTGGAATTCCAAACAAATCAGTGATCTGGGTATGGGGTGATGGGGGACTGTTGAAGCATAGAGGTGGGGAGTTTAGAGACAGGTGTGGAGTCCCTCATTTCAAAGGCCAGGGGATCAGAGGAGGAGTTGAAAGCTTCAGCGCCTGGACGAGGATTAAGAGGGGGATTGCAAAAATATTGTTCCGTTTTTTTCTCTGTTTTCTCTTCTTCTCCTTCCTAGTTTAACGGCTCTTTCTGATGTAAAGATGAGCAAAGTTATATTTTGATAGTTTTGTGTGATGATGGCCATGCCTGTGAGCAACCAGCGGCTATTGATCATAAAATATTCCTGGTTAACAATACTGATAGTTATGATTAACCTGATACATCTAACTTATATTTATCAGTATTTATTTAACAAATATAGTGGCTGAACCCACTGCCTATAGTTAAGGAGTCTTGGAGGTCAGACACTGTACCCTGTGGTAATAATAGATAAAAGGCTACACTATCACATCAAGCTGGGGGTGGTTTCATTATAAAGCCCTATTATGACACGGGATGCATTGCAGTTCTACAGGTGTTAACATGCACACTGTACAATCCAGCAACATTTTCAAAGGCTTATGTTACCATTGCAATGTTCCCTCTGCCCTCCCTGGTTCAATGGGGGGGGGGGGGGGGGGGGGATACCAGAAAGTAGATGTCTCTCAGCATGATGGCTAGGCAACAAACATAACTCACATACTGAGGCAATCCCACAATACACAACATTAGCCATGAGAATATAGTTGTGGTGTGCAAATTGAGTTAACATAGAAACAGAAAAGAGACACAGTGAGAGTAGGAGGAATAAGGGACAGGGTAGTGGAGTGAGTTTCGGGTGTTAGGGTATGGCTGGGACTCCCAGCCGAAAGGCCAGACAGCAAGGCATCCTTGAAGCATGTCGGTCTCCATGTCTGTCTTTGCACGACACTGAGGCAAAATCAATAAGGTATGGGTAATTCCAGACAAATTACTTTAAAAGAAGGTACAAACCAGCAAGGCCCCGTGGACATAAACAATGTGAAAAACAACCCTATTTTACTTTTTTTTATCGTTAACATGTGTCCAACAGGAAACACACTCAGCAGGAAAGAGGAAGTGGTAATCCTCTGATAGAATCATGAGTCAGGTTTTCTTTTGGAGGGTAGCATTGTTTTCTTCCGCTGGACCCCCACCCCCCTGGGTTCCAAGTGTCTCAGCCTGCTGGGGAGCAGGAGGGGCCCTTAATCACATTAAACCACCACCACCGCTACCACATGTCCCCCGTACTCTCCTCCCCAACTCTCCCGATGGCATTGCCTGAACGCCGGGCTCTGAGCTCCACAGTCGACAGCCCCGGACTAATTTGGCTCACATCTTGGTTTAATTGTATATCTGATGGAAACCATTTGGAAGTCCTGGGTCCTACTTAGCTCTCCGGGGGCCCCGACACACCTGGGTCTGCTTTTGGAGCCCACATGCTGGGGGCGGGGGGGGACGACGATGATGACGACGACGACGACGACGACAATGTTTCAATTCAGACTGTCTGCGATTGTGTTGTCCTCCAAAAACACAACTACAGTATCCTGGGACAGTGGGACTGATTGTTATTAGAAATCTCAGGGGTTAAATCCCTATTGCTAAGAGGCTAAGCCGTCAAGCCAAGCGAGTTCATAATATGGTGTCTTTGTAGAGGCCCATTATGTCAGTTAGGGCCTTAATTGTTAAGCACATGAGCTTTCAGGGTCGGCCTAGCCAATATAATCGTAGGGAGCTGAGCAAGGGGATTCCTCACCTGGACTGCGTTAATAGTTTAAACTATTTGAGATTTGACAAGCTTGACACTGACCTTGAAGCGAATCCAATCAGATTACCAACATTTTAACCAATGGAATCCAAACGCCATTTCTAATCCTTAATAAATTGAATTCTTGTCTCTTCGCTGGATACATGATTCTGGTGACCCAACCTACACATCTTTGCCCACTTTAGAGGTCTCAAAGAATGTCAAGCGTCCATCTCTCAAACCAATTCCCAAATACATCTAATGTGGTCTGGTCTAGTCATTAGATGCATTGACTGAGATCAAGACGTGGAAACAGTATTAGAGGATAATCCTCTCGCAGTGTAGCAGAGTATCTGTTGTGTGTAATCAGCCCCCGTAAACACATGTCATTGCTACAGGGTCTTGCGGTATGGAACAGGACTGGTCTCCATGTGTTTTAGAGGACACGCCTAAGTGTTTCCACCACCAGCCTGTCGGAAATACATCTCTCTCCCCCCCCTCTCTCTCTCTCTCTTTCTCCCTCTCTCTTTCTCTATTTTGCTGTATAATGAACAAAAAGGGGCAAACAATACATTTGAAAACACAGTGTAATGAAATGATCATTTCCCCCTAGTCTGGTTGAAAGAAGGTTCCGGAACAGCAAACAGCACGACATGTCTGGGTACAGGTAGGTCTATTGTTCTCCAGACAACAGCCGTTTGAAAAGATTTTATAAATACCGGTAAAGGAATTATGAAAACCACAGCGTGGCCACTCAGATGAACCACAACAACAGACCGGCATTTACTGACTCCACAAATAAATGTATGTGTGGCTGCTTACCAGACACGTCATAACACTAGAATATAGAAGGGAAACAGTGGCGGCAAAACAAGACGATCCTCGCCTGCTTGAAGTGAATCAAGATTAACTTTTATTTTTCTGAATAAGAGTTTGGGCTGTGTGAGGACTTGTTTTGGTGAACACTGACTGGGAAATCAAAGCATCAAGAGTGTATTGTTCTGTAAGCCCACACATGAGGGCTCTGAGTGAGATAATACAAAACACACCCTTTTTCCTTGTTTTCTTAGGTATTACTGAGAAGACCTCCTTTGTTGCTTCTTCTGCACAATGCTGATCACACGCTCAGGGTCGTCTGCTCCTCTCTCTGGATCATTGCTAGCCTTCTGAAGACAACAGGGTAGAGAAAGCAGAGGTGGGAGGGAGAGGAGGGCTGAGCATCTGTATACTGTATATGTCTCTGCAACCCTCGGTTTAGCAAAGATGGGTAGCGAGAGGAATAGAGAATTTTGAACAGAGAGAGAGCAGGAGAGGAAACAATAAAGGGAGAGGAAGAGAGAGATACATACGTTGTTTTTTTTCATTTTAATGTCAGTCCAATAAAGCATTATTTAATTGAATTGATCGGTGGCGAGAAATGGTACCAGAGTCAGAGAGAGAGAGTGAGAGAGATAGAGAAAGATAGATTGAAAAGGAGGGGAGGAAAAAATAAAGAGCAGGGAAAGAAAGAAAAGAGAAAGAGAGAAAGAGCAGTGTAGTCTAGTCTTCAAAGGGCCAGAGAGGACCAGATACCTGTGGGCTGCATGGCTGTTATTCAGGATCAGGCCCCACATGTGTCTCCACCAGATGGGAGGGAGGAACCCGGCTGAACAGAGGAGAACATGAATGACTGACGATTGTTGTTCATGTTCGGCCTGGCTTTCATCCCTCTGCTCAACACCGGGCTCCAGCACGCTGGTCTGGAGTCAGAAAAGGACAGAGAGGGATTGTTCAGTGAATGATGAGTTGAAAGGTGTCATATATATATTCTGTTCGTTTTATTTATTTTCTGTTGTATTAAATTTTATTTTTATAGTTTATTCTATTGGTGTCACTCGTAGCACTGATTGAATAAGCCCTTTGTTCCTCTTAGGTGCATAGGCCGCTGACGAATATCCTCCATTACACTCTGTTTATGGCTTTTCGCTCAAGCTTTCACCAGTTGAGCTTACTCTCTGACACTTCTGCCTCTACACTTCTTCTTCAGTTGTTCGTGGGGCGTCCCTTGTCCTTTTGCTCATAGCATTGGAATATTTGTTAAAAAAGCAACTTAAAAATATATATAATTGAAAGTGTGAAAAATAAAAGTCAAATAATAATTAAAAAGTTAAATACAGGCAAGCAATAAACGTCTACGGGGTGTCCCTTTATTGGAAAATAATGTTTGACAGGGTTGGTGAGGCTAAAGTAAACCCTGGAGTGGTTTATCCCTCCTATAAGTTAACTATACTGTGATTAGAATGGAGTTATCATAATCTACAATGTACAACATTTTTTAATGGACTTTATCAATGGAATTACAAATCTTCTATATTCAAAGACCAGCAGGGATTGATGTTCGACACAGTTCTTCTCATCTTCATCATCAGTGCTTCAGAGTCCCGTCCCCTATACATCCTGTCTTTCTCTACCAGCATAACCAAAACCATATTGCAGAAGGAGGAGGAGGAAGAAAACAGCAATTACCCCGGTCCTATCCTGGGTACGGTGCCACAGTCTACCCCACCACCAACACCCGCCCCCAACCCTTCTCTGCAATTTGTGGCTGCTCATCCTCTCATCTTAAGGTGAGGTTTCCAGCACGTGCTTGGGAGTTCCAGAGATCCAGTGTGTGTGTGTGTGTGTGTGTGTGTGTGTGTGTGTGTGTGTGTGTGTGGGTGTGGGTGTGGGTGTGGGTGTGTGTGTGTGTGTGTGTGTGTGTGTGTGTGTGTGGGTGTGTGTGTGTGTGTGTGTGTGTGTGTGTGTGTGTGTGTGTGTGTGTGTGTGTGTACGTGTGTTTCAGTGCGTGTGTGTGTATGTGTGTGTGTGGGTGTGTGTAAGTGTTTCAGTGTGTGTTTGTGTGTGTGTATGTGTGGGTGTGTGTGGGTGGGTGTGTGTATGTGCGTGGGTATGCGTGTCAGTGTGTTTATTGACAGGATGCGTGCATCCTTTCACACATGCATTCTACACGTATGTCTTTCGGTGTACATTGCATGTAAATATGTAAGCCTTTGCAGATCTTTTAAAACCAGCCCCCCTCCCCCTTATACTCACACACACATAATATTGCATACATACAGACACACACATACACACACATATGCACACACATCACCATGCCAGCACTGCCCCAGTTCGGTGGTCCCTATTAGCTCAAATTGCTCCTTTTTGGTAGCACTGATTGCTAACTTGTGTGGAGGGAGAATCCTGAGGAGTCTGATCCCCAAAAGTGCTTTCTTCTACCGCTTCCCCCTAGACCTCTGTGGCTGACCTTGTGATCCAGGGCTCTGGGCACATGTTGTGGTGGTTAGAGGGGGAGAGGGTTGGGTGTGGTCTGCAGACATGTGTCCGGTGGTGTGCTGGTGGTGGTGTTTCCCAGGACCCCCTCTTATCTCTCCATCACGACAGATCTTCAGTGACTGCTGAACATGTTTATCATCTCCATGCTCTGGGGACTGTGGGAGGCTGGGTGGTACACTAACTTCTGTTTTCCACGTTGATAATAGAAAGGTTGTGATCGTGGAGTTTGGTGCCGTTGTGTGTGTTAACTTCACAGGAACTCCCACCCCCATTTTTACCTCTGTGGATGTCTTAAACTGATGATAATAATAGTATCCAATGGGTTATTATCAGTGTGTGAGGTATTTCTGTGTGTGAGTATGTGTGTGTGTGTTTGTGTGTGTCTGTATGTGAGAACATCTGGATAATGCTTGATTCGGGAATATGGGAAATTCCCGGTACCTGTTTGACTTTATGGCCCTGAGCTCCTCTGTACAACAACAACAACCCCCAACCCCCCCCCCCCCCCCCCCCCCATTGGACAGCCGCCTCTTTAGGTATTCAATAACAAAACCATCAATCATTGTGGTCGTCAGTTCATCATTCATTACTCTCCATTATGGGAACGAGCATATTATTGAATCCATAATGAATGTGCCGTTAGTGTCAATGCTGCCAGGTTGATCAGACGCAGTAGCACACATCTGCTCTCAGAGAGACTGTATATACAACACCAGGGCCAAAACTAAGACACTAAGACACCAGCAGTTCATTTCAGCACAGTCATCACTGTCTCATAAACCTGATACCCTCAGTGAAGCCTGGAATGTAATTTCCCTGTAAGTCCGTCATACAAACGCCGTAGGAATGTACAGAAGGTGAAGTTGTTACGCAATTGGCAGTTATGATGCAAAAATGACCACATAACTGCCAATCATCTTGTGTGTGGGTGTGGGCCTGTGCGTGTGTGTGTGTGTGTGTGTGTGTGTGTGTGTGTGTGTGTGTGCTGTGCGTGCGTGCGTGCGTGCGTGCGCATGCATGAGTGTATGAATGTGTGCGTGTGTTGTTTTTTTGTGGGCGTGTGTGCATGTGTGTTGGCTGAAATAGACTGACCAGAATCTCAGGTGATGGGATTGGGAGGAGGCTTATCCCCTTGGGGTCAAAGGTCACAGGTAAACCTCCCCCCAAACACAGAAATTATTTCCAGCTCTTCGACAGCTGGAGGCTTGCGGGGATGGGAGTGGGGGTCGTGGAGGTGATGGGGTGATGGGGTGGAGGTTATATTACATTGACATTCACTCGTGAAAGTAAAAAAAATAACATGCATGAAGGAAGTGTCAATGACGACAGTCTGTGTGTGTGTCTAGAAAGGGGTTCGCGGCGGCCAGCCTCCTTAGCTCCTCTTCTCTTTACCAAGACTTTCAAACATAACCAGACTTCATGTTATCCACAGGGATCTTCTTCATCAATGCTCGGCCAGAGGCTGCCTGCCGTGCTTAGCGTGCCAAAAGCTCCCACACCCTCCCCTTCGGTAGCCACCGGCAGGCTTAAGTAGGCCGGGAGAATCACAATACTAATTGTCAATAACCTTCCCAACTACAACCCCTCCTCAGCCCTTCGGGGTAGATTAGGTTATCTTGGTCCTCCACAGTGTCTCAAGACATCACAACAGACCCAGTCTCTTACTATGTGCGTGTCTCATAACATTGCAAGATACCCTGTCTCTTCCTGTTTGTGTGTCTCACAACATCACAACAGACCCAGTCTCTCACTGTGTTTGTGTCCAGTGTCACATGGTGCAGCTATCTCTCTCTCTCTCTCTCTCTCTCTCTCTCTCTCTCTCTCTCTCTCTCTCTCTCTCTCCTCCTTCTCCTCCTTCTCCTCCTTCTCCTCCTACTACTACTCCTCCACCACTACCAGCACCAGCACCTCCTCCTCCTTCACCTCTTCCCCTGGTCATGGCACGCAAACATATTAAGTACACTTCTGTCCCCCTTGGCCAAAACGACCATTAACTCTTTCGCTAATCATGTGCCTGTCTAGGCGCCGCATGAGTCTGGATCCTTGTGAACCCCAGGTTGGGCCCATGGGGCGGAGCAGGGCTGAGGGGGATTCAGATCCAGTTTCTGTTTGAGTTGCACAATGCCCCCCAGGAGTGCGGCTCATAAACACTCCGCTTGATACAATGCTTAGCTAGTCCAGAAGAAGAAGAACGCTTTGTTTAACGTGAAATCTTTTACGGAATTTAGTTATTTTTTGAAATATGTCGTGCAAGATATCCAAGATGAGGATTTTTTTAAAGAGAAATGAGTGGGGGGAATTTCCAGACAGATAATGTGTTTTCTACTACAGTAATTACAGACAGGTTTAACTCCACTCCGTGGCTGTCTGTGTTTTTTAATTATCCAGGGTGTACAGGAATGACCTGCCGTCGCTGTCTTAAATTAGGTAAATTGACGACGGAAAAAGGAAACATCTTGTAGGCAGGCACACACAAACACAGACATGCATACACAGATACACTCTTATCGGATGCAAACACAGATGCACTGACAGAGACACACACTGACATATTCACTCACACACACATACGGACAAACACACACACATTTTAATACTTTTATTCAGATCTTACCTCACATTGGTTGATTGTAAGCTTTATGCCTTCTTCTTTATCTGCCTTATGCCTTCTTCGTCACCCAGCTGGTGGGGGGGCAATGACGTCATTGTTTGCGTTTCAGGCGTCCACACGAATCCTAACACAAAACTGCATAGGTCTGGATATATTTGAAACCACCCTGGGACAAGGTTTCAGAAAAGTGCGGTTTCGGGCACCGGATCCGCCAGATCAATCTGGACGGTCGGCTGAAATGCACAAGACTTATGCGGTTGCACCAAAAAAATCGGCTCTGTGTGGACGGGGCCTAAGCCCCACACTTGTGAGACTGTTGTGTATTATCAACACTGTGCTTGTGTGAAGTGTGAAGGTTAGACAGAGAGCGAAAGAGGCATCCGTTATGGGTGTGGGGGATGTGGGGGGATCACGGCCTACCAACAGAACGTCTATACAGACAGAGACAGAAGGGTCATTCCTGTATAATCCTGGCGGAAATGTTTTATTGTTGTTGTTGTCTTTTCACACTGCACACGACTGAAATACACAGTGACGGCCACACATAAAGTATGGCTGACGTCAGAGCAATCAAGCAGTTGAAGTGTATTAAAAAGAATGGAAGATGGACGCCAGCCACGCCAAGCAGCCCACAAGCATGCAAGCGACAGCCCAGTATAGGGGAACACCGCACGCAAAGTATGCAGCACCCAGACTGCAGAGCAGGCAGACGGTGAAACACACTACACCCTGCAGGTCCGAACCAGAGTCTCTGTGCTGTAGAGGCTGCAAGAGCTGGTTTTTATACGTGTATAGAGAGATGGGCTGTGTGCATGGAATCATCACACACTTCATACAAAGGCACGCAGACACTCACACGCATATAGATAAGACACGCACACACATTTTGTGCACACACACGGACGCATACACACCAACACACGCACGCACGCACGCGCGCGCGCACACACACACACACACACACACACACACACACACACACACACACACACACACACACACACACACACACACACACACACACACACACACACACACACACACACACAAACACACAAATACATAGAAATCCATGCACGTGCACGCAAACAGAAGTTTTCAATGTTTGCCAACATGGATCAGTCCGATTTGCAGCCACAAGTCTGTTAATCCCCTATCTAAAGCTGGGGGGATGAAACTGTAAACACCATTCATCAATCCTCTTGCTCTCCTCCACACTCTATCTACCTCCGTCAACCTTCTCTCACTCTCTCTCTCACGCTCCCTTTCCTCAAACACACTATCTCTCTCTCTCTCTCTCTCTCTCTCTCTCTCTCTCTCTCTCTCTCTCTCTCTCTCTCTCTCTTTCTCTCTCTCCCTTGCTTTCTCTTCTATTATACATGCATGTACACATTCAAACATGCACCCACGCAGACAAGCATGCACACATACAACCACACACACCCACTCATGTGGTTGTGTGCACGCCCTGCTACGACATCCAATCACCCCCTCCTTTCCGGGGCACGGCCATTATTGTGTCTGCTCTGGGTCTGGTCTGTGACTGGCCTCTGTCTGCTCTGGGTCTGCTCTGTGACTGGCCTCTGTCTGCTCTGGGTCTGCTCTGTGACTGGCCTCTGCCTGCTCTGGGTCTGGTCTGTGACTGGCCTCTGTCTGCTCTGGGACTGGTCTGGGTCTGGTCTGTGACTGGCCTCGGTCTGCTCTGGGTCTGGTCTGTGACTGGCCTCTGTCTGCTCTGGGACTGGTCTGGGTCTGGTCTGTGACTGGCCTCGGTCTGCTCTGGGACTGGTCTGTGACTGGCCTCGGTCTGCTCTGGGTCCTATTTTAAAAGTGAGGAATATTACCATACTGTACCTAAGAAAGGGAAGGGAGAATATGATAAGATAGGCAGGATATGTGTTCTGGTTAAGCAGTTTGACTCCCAGCCAGTCTTAATCTGCGTTCTACCTATAGGCATCCCTGATCAAGACATGTAGCTTAAATGGAAAGGTAACCCCTGTTTTACCAGGAGAACATCCACATAAGAGATCATCAAATGTGATTCCCACAGCCGTGACAGTCGTAGAGGTTTTACAAAGTGGCGTTGGCAAACCTTGTCACAACCTACGTCACAATCGCGTTAGCGAGGTAGTGCCACCAATAGAAAACAAAAATTCTGGAATAGCTAACCCTAGCAGGAGGTAGTCAATTTTTTGGGATTCTGCAGATAATTTTCCCTGTTTAAGTATCTGTTCAATAATCCTACAAGCCAATAGCCAGTGGTCATGTTGGATGGATAGAAAGATCAACTGGTCTCCTCCTCTTCTTCATCCGTCCATCATATGTTGCCCAGAGAATCTCCTGATGTGTTGTCCTGGAGCACACAAAGGAGTGAGTTCATCTCTGTTGTGTCTCTCTCTGTCCTGATCTTGTCAGTCTGAGGGCCTCATACTAACTGCGTGTGTGTGTGTGTGTTTGTGTTTGTGTGTGTCTGTGTGTGTGTGTGTGTGTGTGTGTGTGTGTGTGTGTGTGTGTGTGTGTGTGTGTGTGTGTGTGTGTGTGTGTGTGTGTGTGTGTGTGTGTGTGTGTGTGTGTGTGTGTGTGTGTGTGTGTGTGTGTGTGTGTGTGTTTGCTGTTTGAAGCAACTGTGAATGGACAGGTGACAGGAAGTTGAAGCATTGAGTACATAGGCGTTCACGTTTTAGGATTTACTTCTTTTACGGCTCTGCCATTGCAATTGCAACAAAGTAAACAGCCGATACAAGCGCTGATCTGCTGGATTGGAAAATAATAGGTTGGAAATCAATCAGATCATGCCCTTCAGATAGTTTTTCTGGTGAGGGAAGGGGAGATTTGAGATGCGAAGTTTGAAACCGTTGAAATATTGGGAAATTGGGCAGTTAAAAAATTATTCAATGGACATTTTGGTGATTGGAAGAACTCCAGGAAATATCATTGTTGATTTGACGAAACACATAGATTAACTTGTAAAAGTAGATCAAGACATAATTGTTGTTATAAAAGCCTATTTATTCTAAACCATATAAAGAGACTGGGGAATACATCAGATCACAACGTGTTTAGTCCACAGACACAATGAAAATAAGCTTTTGGTACTTTTGGGAAAAACTCCACCACTATAAGATAGACTGTTGGACCTCACAAGTCTCAAATCTGTCAAAATGGTTTTGCTGGACTCTGCTATTTACTGCAGAGTATATTGCGGCTGAAGCCAACAGCCAGGAGGGTCTTCCTCATACTGGAAATGACAAACAGAGAGTGGAACAATGCCCTTTAAGTGGTGGAAGGTTTCAAATTGGCTGTAATGCCGGACACATGGAATTGGCATCTGCATGCCTACAGCTGTGGTGCACACACACACACACACACACACACACACACACACACACACACACACACACACACACGTCTCACACACATCTCACACACACACACACACACACACACACACACACACACACACACACACACACACACACACACACACACACACACACACACACATACACAAACAAACAAACAAACAAACAAACAAACAAACAAACAAACAAACAAACAAACAAACAAACAAACAAACAAACAAACAAACAAACAAACAAACAAACAAACAAACACACAGACACATATTGAGGTCCTGAGCACATGCACACTGGCACACGTTCTGACAGAGAGGAATACAAATATGTATACATTTTAGAAACTGCAAAACACATTGGGGACTGGGGATGCATAAGCACATATGTTCATATTCTCAAGCGCACGCATTCGTAAACACACACATACACACACATGCACGCACGCACGTACACACACACAAACACACATACACACACACACACACACACACACACACACACACACACACACACACACACACACACACACACACACACACACACACACACACACACACACACACACACACACACACACACACACACACACACAAACACACACACACTGTTGATGTATGAACATCACACATAACAATATGCATATATTATCGGCCCTTTTGACATCACCGGCAGCTGTTTGTTTCCTTATTCTGATTGTTTACATGACGACTTCCAGAACTGTCAGCTGAGTATCCAGATAGAGCAATTAGTGAGAGAGAGAGAGAGAGAGAGAGGGAGATCAAAATTCTACTGATGAACAATAAGCTTCTGGGTCCTGACCCAAGCTTGATCTGTGTTTTTCCAGCAGACAAGCGAGGCGAGCTGCGTGTGGATTCTTCGGTGCCATGGCCAGGCTGCCCTCCGTTTCCTCCGGAATTTACGACGTCTGTTTGTGCTGCACAACATGTCATTATTCTATATTTGCCTGGCACGTCATGTGTCCACAGAGGCCTTTGTTATAGAATAGTATTTTTTTTTATTGTGTTGTTGGACTCACAGCTTTTTCAAACCCTGTGAAAAAATTCCTACACAGCAAAAAGAATGGGTCAACCCCTTTCGAGGCATGTGAGAGAGAGCTTTAGAGACGATGATGGATTTTATGTTACTAAACAGATTTTTGTATTTTATTACAAAGTCATCAGCCATGACCTGTTTTATGTCAAAAACCACAGTCGTCTCTTCTACTCACTCAAAGAATGTTTCATGGTCTGAGAAAAGCGCAGACAAATGACAAGCAACCACACACACACGCAGACACACACACACGTTTGTACAAAGTGCTGCTTCAAAGCACCCTCCGCTGTACAATAGCTCTGTTCAGGAGAAACATTATCCAGAGGTCCCTCCCCCCCCGATATAGCACCCTAAGGTGATACCCCCGCCGATAAGTGTCTGAGACCAGAGCCTGTATGATCTCTCTATACTTTAGACAGATTGTCAGCCTGGGCTCTTCAATGTAGTCACTAGAGGGAACCCTCAAGATCATGTCAGTCTGTCCGTACTGTGCACACCAACCAACAGCACATTCAGGAAAACTCTTAATGTGAAATTCTTGGCTCTGAGTGCACTGGAATGGGCAATCCTGCCAAGGAAGGATCACCAGTTCCGGCACGCTTAAAGTTTACTGAGTTTTCTGTCATGTGGTGTCAGGTATGTTGATCCACCTCCACCTCCCACTGAATCACGACCCATTTTGGATAGTAGTCCCAGAGTGCATGTAGAGTATAACAGGTTCAAATGGACTTCCTAGGTGCCCTCCGTCTCATTCACAGGTCTGTCCAAGCTTCTCTTTCGCCAGGGGGAGGGTTGGGGGGGAGGGGGAGGTTCAAAGGGAAAAACGATGAGGACTTGTGCGTGGTGGATCGGTTTACGTTTTACCGAATATGATGAACTTGGGGAGGGGTCAGTTAGGATGGTGTAAAGGCTGGGGGGCATTTGAGGTTGTTCTGGTGATTTGTTGAAATCCCTTTGAAATAATTTGTTCAAAACAAACAAAGGAAGAGAAGCACAGGTCGGTGAATGTAAATAAATTAATAAAGTTGTTAAAAATGTATTATTGTAAATGTAAAAACTTTGTTGCGTCTGTGTAATTAGCTTACTAGTCTTATAGGTTGAGAAGGAGGAAGTGAGGAGACTTATTGGGAGACGAAAAAGGGTGGGGGTGGGGCGTAAAGAGAGAGGTAGGACAGCAGAAATGTTCAATGAGGCTATGAGCTCACTCACGCGCTGAAGAGGAGGTAACTGAATGGCTGGCTGGTAATTAACGTCCCAAAGTAGATGACTATCCTTTTCCCTCCACTGCAAAGGCATCAACTTACGTCTGAATGCCTTGCTCGAATGATAATTACAAATTAAAAGAAAACTACTATGAAGATATTTTCTGTCAATTGTTTGTGTTTACTTTTCACCAACCACGTGCATTTTAATCTTTAGTCATATGCAACAGGGTATTTTTTTGGTTTTTGACTTGAATGGACTGTTCCTGATTTAATGTCCGAAAGAAGAAGTATGGTGTCAACGTTTTGCCTCTTGTTGCTGAACAGGAGATCAACTCATGGGATGTAGCGGATGCAGAGTCAGGTTCAACTTGGGCAAAGCAGTGCTGCCCAAAGTGTCCGTGTTCTTTACCATGCTCCTCGTCTTCACATACTTATTTTACTGCCTTGCCGGTGTTTGTGATTCAGTGCCAAGAACTTTATACAGCCATCAATCGCCAGACGGGGATTATGACGATAAAGCCCGCGGACTTGACAACCCGCGATCCCAAGCGCTTCTTCGGTCGCACCTTGCGGAAGAGCTGGTGTCCCGGTGGAACGGCACGGACTCTGCGGAGAGTGCGCTCGGCGACGCGGAACAGCGCGGGACAGTAGAAGCACCTGGCCAACAACTACCCAGTCCAAGACAGATTTATGACGGGACCACAGAGGACGGGGGTAACGGCATCCCCGTGTCGAATACATTCGGGACCAAGAAAATCCCCCAAGCGATCATAATCGGCGTCAAGAAAGGTGGAACGCGCGCGCTGCTTGAGTTTCTCCGCATCCACCCGGACGTGAGAGCGGTGGGGGCAGAGCCGCACTTCTTCGACCGCTGTTATGATAAGGGTCTTGAGTGGTACAGGTATGGAGAACTTATATTCCTTTATTGTTTAATATTTGTTATTTTTGTGATGGTTATCTCTTACAGAGCACGTGGACTTTGTATACCTTTAGGCCGAATTTAGTTTTTTCGAATGTCAAAAATAGCCCGTAGCAATTCCATATGTAGGCCTACGTGAAAAGCAGGCACACGCTTTGTTTATTTGATGTGAACTTGATAATAGCTATATAATAAAAAAGGTCTGCAATATTCTGTTGTGATTTAGAGGCGCTCAGTTGGCTATTTCTCAATGAATCGCCAAAATAGACATTAAGATCAAAATTAAAGACTGAATAGTTAAACACAGATAGGCCTATATAATATATATATATATATCAGGAATATATATATTTGTATATATGTATATATGTAGGCCTATATATATATATAAACAAATATATATGTTCCTGATTGCCAAACTTAACAAAAATTGTCTTGATAGCCAACCTTAGCATTTGACTCACAAAAAAAGCTCACTCTTTGGGTCATTGTGGCTGTGAAACGTATAACTGTAAACTATAGTCAGATGAGTCCTCCAACTTAATCCAGGGTAGTCAACATAGGTAATTAAATTATATACTTTGATGTGACCAATTTGTTAAATTTAGCTAAATAAAACCATTAGCTAAATATTGAATAGATTAAAGATTTAGCCATCATTTGGACCTTATGCTATGTTCAAGAATTATTGTTTCTATATATTCCAGTAGCAGTTCCCACTCTGAGATTGGTGTGAACACTTAGAATAGGCCAGTACAGTGCATGTGCATGTACAGGCAGGAGGCTGAGTGAACAATACATCTTAAAAACAATACAGCTTAAATGGACAGCTTGAAGCCCATGTCAATGGGCCTTAAGAATTCGATCTTCTATTGTCCACTAGGGGTCCAGTTTGATTCTTTAGTTTGGCAATCCTAACTTATAGCATTTTAGTTAGATATTTACTTTGACTACATACATTAGCATGTTGACTGAAAATACCGTTTTGTACATGCTAAACCCCAAAACAAATCCGAAAATATGAAACAGCCTAATTTAAAACAATCTTCATATTTATTTTGGTCAGGGGTTTTAGGACCAAGAGGGGTAGAGCTGAGTAGGAGTATTTCCTAAAGGTTGAAGGCTAAAGAGGTGCATGATGGTCCCTGGGGAGAGTCACTCACCTGTAGAGAACTGATGTTTCCGGTCAATAGCCAGCATAGTCTCACACTGCCTGGCTGATATATTCAGACAGCCAAAGCCAGTAAGCCAATAGCTTACTGTATGAGGCAGATAAAGTTGATCTAGGGGTCTCCGGGGAGTACTAGATCATCCTGACATTCATTCAAAAAAGCGTTCATACCCTTCAAAGATCAAATGCTTTATTGACTTTGGCCGCGTGTCTTTGATTTGTGGGTCTATAGACGGACGAGAGAGGGCAGAGGAACCAGATGTGGGAAGCAAATCCCCTTAGTGCCGGCTTTAAAGCAATCGCTGTAACTTCTATGTTTTGTAAATGCATTGTACTATTCTCCGATCATGGGACAATACAATTACACATTAAGGATGAGACTCGTTTGAGGTTAGAAAAAATTGGGATATGCACGTTATATTTTCATCTCCATATCGAGCAGATATATCAGATGATGATGATTCGGGTCGACCTGGCTGTCATAGGCTATGATTTAGGGGGGCAGCCGTAGCAAGACGGGCCGGAACGGAGGTGGTTGTGATCATCTCCAGATGGCCTACAAGCTTTTGAACGAGTCCCAGCAGGGTTCTCGCAGCGGTGTCGGATTAGTCTTGTGGACCTGTGGTCTCCAGCTCCACATGGAAACTGTGGCCTCCAGAAGTCCACGGAGGGTATAGGAATGAGACACATTTCATGGTGAAGAACACTTTCAATGCCATTTTCCTACTCCTCAGCTCCTCCTCCTTCAATGAAAAAGTTGCATTGAAACAGTCCGCCAGTGCATTTAACACAGATCATGTAGTCTGCCCAGCAACAGAATTCTTCAGACTTTTTTCTTGAGAAGAACCATAAGGGGAACATGGCCACAAGCACACAGTGTCAGTATGATTGTTCTGAAGCGCACTTCTATGTATGTCACTTTGTCCCTCGGGCTTCACAGTGACCATCAGATACGCATCTGTGTTGTTGCCCTTGCTGTGATTCAGATCCACGCCTTCATACATACGATACCTGTTGACTCATGCGGCGCCTCAATACAGGTGTCAGTCGCGTCTAACTTTGACATGCCTGACCGTGAAGGTGAAACTGAGCAGACAGGAGCACACAGGCGGCGTGGGCGTCAGAGGATTAACAAAACAACACGTGAGGGCAACATGATCTTCTTTTCATGGCTTTCTGGTTGAGATCATTGAAAGCGGATTCTGTCCTCTGAAATCTGGAGAGGCTAATGTCACCACCAATGTCAGCGGGTTTATTTTATCATAGAAGAGGGCGAGAATAGCTTAGCATTAACGTGCAGCACGCCATGGGAGTGGTGAGTGACAGGGACAACCCATGCAGAACCGTGATGTGGAGCCTTCCCCTCAGAGTCGGACTGTGGGGTCGCTCCACGGTAGGGAAGAGAAGGGATGCCTTGATGCTGACTGACTGTGGAGCCTTGGTTAGCTGACTCACACACACACACATAGAATGGCACGTGCACACACAGAAACACACATTCACAAACATGCACAAACACACAAAGATATATGTGAGCGCACACACATAAAAACGCTCACATGCTCTGACAAAGATGCATATGATCACAGACAGATACACACATGCACAGAGAGAACAACATGAACGTCTATCTTAGATTGAAGTCAGAGTTTTCATGTGGTCGAGGTTTATTTTCCCATCTCAACAATAATTGCAAGTCATTGATAATCTATCTATTCGATGAGACCTTATTTATGGTGTGTTTAGCATTCACTTATTTTTACTTGACAGCATTCTAGTCAAGTTAACCTTTGAACGCTTGTATTTCCAAATAATCAATACGAAAAATATTTTGAATTGCGTCCAACATGCACAATATTCCTTCCAAGGGAGGAACTAGACTTGCTCAGCAAATCATTGCATTGTATTGGTGAATGCCAAACACACATGATTTGAGGTTAGCCGACAGCATTTATGTGCATTGAGGATCCCGCTCTGGAGCCTGGGTGTGGGGTCATTAGTTGGAAGAGAGGAGGAGGAGAGACTTTATGGGCTAACAGTGTTATCATGTGTATGACAAAAACAAAAGGTTTCTTTGGCCCCTGTTTGTATTCTATTTTCAGTTTAGTAATTTAGCAGATGTTTTTATCCAAAGTGACTAACAGGGGACTATGTATGATTTATCTTACCCTCTTTTTCTCCCCTTTCTCCCTCAATGTCTCTCTTCTCTTTCTCCCTCCTTTTCTCTCTCTCTCTCCCCCCCCCCCCCCCACCCTTACTCTCCCTGAGTCGGGCATCTTGCACTTTAGATGCTTACAGGTAGAAAATGTTCATTTGGGTGGAACCCAGAGCCATACCCTTCCCCCGCCTAGACTATGTTGCATGACCATTTCTAGCTATTCTAAATGTTTCTCGCGCTTCTCTCTTCTATGTTTGCAATTCCTCCTTCCCCTCCTGCCCATCTTTTCACTCTCTATCTATGTAGTCCTGGTTGGGATCGTGGGAACAAAATGTGGCCCCATTAGTTCAAGTGGAAACCCGCAAACATGGCATGAGGACCTAAGAAACAATTATGTGTAATTCCGAGTTGTCTGATGTCTTCGAGGAAGCGTTGCAGTAACAGCTTGCATATGTGAAAGAAGAACCACCACAGATGAAGAAGAAGAAGAAGAAGAATGTGGGCCCTCGCTTTACATGCTGCACTTACTTCTAATTGTTGTGGTTTCATCTGACATGAAAAGGCCCCAAGTAAATAGCTTGGTGTTTGTTAGGTGTTATTTAAACATGAAGCTGGGTCATGTTACGATGATAAGATGTTTCATTATCAGTATGATAACAGAAATGTGAATGCTATGGTATGTCAAACTAAGCTACACTTTATAGCATAGCATTGTGATCCGCACAAAGAAAATAAAGGAATTCTATCCGAAGAAATACTCTGGGAGGTCATTCATGAGGAGGATATCATGACAGTGTATGGATTGCCTGACCTATATTCATGACACAGAAGGACTTCTCCAATAGGATTGTGATTAACACAGCACACTTCCACTCAATTGCAGGGGAAATGTCAGCAGCACTAAAGAATGGATTGGACTTCATAAAGGATATGGATTTATGTAAATAAGAAAATGAATGTGATGACAAGGGGAGAAAACTGTTTTTCTTTCTGTTCTCTTCAAGCTTTTCTTTGACAATGCTATGTTTTCTGGAGTGGATTGTATAATATTGGATACGTTGAGACTCATGTGTTCTATTGCTATACAGCTTAATCCTAATTTGACAATGAATTATTGTATGATTTTAATATCCATATTATTGTTGTGTAAAGCGTATCCAGACAGAGAGTTTCCATATGCAAGGGATTTTCCGTCCACCTCTTTCAGCATGGTGGCTTTAATTGATGTGTAGGCTCAACTACCCCCGATTGGTCTAGCAGCAGGAAGTGGGTTTCTATAGTGTACAGTGTTGA
>NC_079413.1:12848587-12888587 GCF_026213295.1 Gadus chalcogrammus
TCCGCAACATGAACAGTGACACCAAGCTCATCGTGGTGGTCCGGGACCCTGTGACCCGCGCCATCTCCGACTACACCCAGACCCTGTCCAAGAACCCGGGCCTTCCCAGCTTCCAGAGCCTAGCCCTGAGGAACGCCACCACGGGCCTGATCGACACCACCTGGAGCGCCGTGCGCATCGGCCTCTACGCCAGGCACCTTGAGAACTGGCTGCAGCACTTCCCCTTGTCCCGCCTCCTGTTCGTCAGTGGCGAGCGTCTGGTGTCCGACCCGGCGGGAGAGATGGGACGCGTGCAGGACTTCCTGGGGCTGAAGAGGGTTGTGTCGGACAAGCACTTCTACTTCAACCAGACCAAGGGCTTCCCGTGCCTGAAGAAGCCAGAGGGGAGCAGCAGACCGCGGTGCCTGGGGAAGTCCAAGGGCAGGCCCCATCCCCAGATCCCCTCAGAGGTCTTGCAGAGACTCAGGGACTTCTACCGGCCCTTCAACCACAGGTTCTACCAGATGAGTGGACAGGACTTTGGCTGGGAGTAAGGGGAGCTTTACGGACATAATCCCGCAGCCTTATTGTGTCTGTATGGCGGGGGCGGGTTCACTGTTCCCCCCGACCGGGGGGCTTTAACCCTTTGAATTGGACTCATATTTACAGAGTCTTGCCTGGCTGTATTAAGTCCATAAACACAGTACATAGCGTGCGACTCAGTACTGAAGATACTTAAACTTGATGTCCAGCAGAGTGAATATATGCACACAAGTTACCTTGGATGCATCCAGGTACTCTGGGATGGACAATAACAGTGACTCAAGTAAATTGTGTTTATTTATATTTAGCAGATGCTTGCTGTCCAAAAGAGACAAACGTGAGATGGACAACAATCAAAAAGTACAAACGAAATAGGAGAAACTATGAAATAAAGGGAGCTGTGAAAGGATATCATGTATGGTTGATAGCTGATAGCAATTTATAATTTTTTTGTTAAGGATATAAGCTAATATTTATGAGTTATGTTGATTTACACTACAACAGATGAGCTGAGAGTTCTTTATAGAGGTGAAGTATTTATTACATAAAAACGATAAATCCATGAACAGGCTATGAAAAGTCTTCTGTTTGATATTGACGTGACATTAGAGAAAATGTCTTTGATGAACCACTATTTTTTTTAACCTATTTTTATACATTTCAAGCTTGAAGCATATTACTTTGATGGTATTCATGTTCAGAATTACACACCTAGACATCTGTGTTATACATGTATAGTACATTACAATGTACACCTTGTATATATTGATACATCGTCATCGACCATGTTTTATTATAAGGGTTTCAGGCAATTTTATCTAAAATGAACTCACAATCTCATTAAAGAAAATCGGCTTATCATATCCTTCACTATTCCATTAATCAAATGGACCATAACAACAGTGTTTGTTTACATTTTGTTCTTAAACAGTTATTAAAACAGTATTATTATTAAACAATTTAGATTCCTTTATGTGGAGTATGCAATGTTTAGTTATATTTATTTCCAAAGCAGTATGATTAATCTAACTGTGTATTTTGTCACAATAAGTCAAGTTGTATTTGACATGACATTAATATGAGGTAGCCTATAATGTTGCATCAGAATTCCGTTAAACCCTATAAAATAAATTGATTACATTCTTAAAATATATAACCTGAATTCAAATTCCTGAAATTTAATAAACAAGCTTTAAACTGACAGATAAGAATGCCTTGATTGCCTTGTTACTATTAAAACAATAACATCATTATTGAGAAGTGACATATTTCTGTATCCGTTTATCTCATCTCTCTCTCTCTCTCTCTCTCTCTCTCTCTCTCTCTCTCTCTCTCTCTCTCTCTCTCTCTCTCTCTCTCTCGCTCTCTCTCTCAATATCTGTCCATCCCTCTCTCTTATCACTCACTCACTCACTCACTCACTCACTCACTCACTCACTCACTCACTCACTCACTCACTCACTCACTCACTCACTCACTCACTCACTCACTCACTCACTCACTCACTCACTCACTCACTCACTCACTCACTAACTCTATCACTAACTGTCATGTTTGCCCTTTATCAAAAAGTCTTCCTTTGAGTATCACGATGATCACGATGCCAATGGCTGGCCACTTCTGGTTTTATTAGAATGCCAGTTACGTCACTAACAAGAAGCAAAACTGAACACAGGAGGAACCGTTTAAGGGCATAGGCATCCCACTCCTGTTCCAGTCAACTATTTGCCCAGGATCTCTTTCTATTTAACACACAAACCCAAACACACTATGCAAATACACACTATGCAAATACACACACACACACACACACACACACACACACACACACACACACACACACACACACACACACACACACACACACACACACACACACACACACACACACACACACACACACACACACAAATATTGAGGTCTCTTCCGCCTCTACTATGTCTACTTTCTCTCTCTCTCTCTCTCTCTCTCTCTCTCTCTCTCTCTCTCTCTCTCTCTCTCTCTCTCTCTCTCTCTCTCTCTCTCTCTCTCTCTCTCTCTCTCTCTCTTTGCGTTTCTCTCTCTCATATGTCTTGCCACAGTGTATTACAGTTTTTCTCGATTGCTTAAGCACAATTTTCAAAACAGGGCCTGTGTTTTCAAAACACTACACACAATTAGCACAACCACACACCCAATTAGCAAAACACTACAGATCCTTTGCAAAATTAAACACTCCTGTAAAAACTATACACTTCTTTTTAAAAACCACACTTTGTTACTATATGAAACACACACGTTTCACATTACTATACTCTGTTTGCATGAGTTACACTCTGCTGTGATAAACCTAAAACACTTTTAGCACTTCTACTTCCCTATGATTAGAGTAGGCTACTATCAACAAAGTACAAATATAATGTAAATTCACCAAACAATACACAAGACCAATGTTGCAGACTGAAGAAACTCATTTATTTCTCAACACGCCCAAAATGTTGACATAGAGATTCATAATACTGTAATCAAACGTCACTTTACGTATTGTAAGTTAAAAAACAACAACTAGACATTGTCTCTTCGCCTAGCTGGATCTGGCCAGAGAATTTCATCAACATCGCAGGCAATGTTGTCATTAGCAAGACACCTTGGAAAGAAACGTCTTGAATGACGAATCCATCCTTGCATTGCTGCTACCTCCATCTGGTCACAGGCCTCCTCCATGGCTTGGATGAGGGGTACCTCAGCCCGGAGACGGAGATCATATACCTTCCACCGCCATGCCGAGAAAAACTCTTCTATAGGGTTGAGGAATGGAGAGTATGGTGGAAGATATAAGACGGTGAAATGTGGATGTTGCTGAAACCAGTTCTGAACCAGAGCAGAGTGATGGAAAGACACATTGTCCCAGACAACAATGTATTGCATATGATTTATTTGATTAGCTGCTGTTGTAAGAATGTAAGTATGAGTGCTGTGTTGTAAGCGCCCATATGGGCATGGCGGTGGAGGACCCCATTCTGTGTAATGGCTGGAGTGTTATATTACCCCCACGTTGCCGTGGGACATTGACTATAGCCCTGTGGCCAATGATGTTTCTTCCCCTCCTTCGTGTTCTCGTCAGGTTGAACCCAGCCTCATCTACGTAAATGAACTCATGCTGGATCTCCTCTCCATCCATTCGTAAAACTCTCTGAAAAACAGTGTCCGGCAAAATTGTGTAGTTCAGTGTAGATCTAGTATACATATTACAGTACAGTAAAAAACTGAGACAGTATGCAAGATCACACTGCTAAAGTGAATACATACCTCTGCTTTTTATAGTGCTTACACACCTGATTGTTGTGTCTGCAATTAAGCAAACAAGTGTTTGCACACCTGATGACTGTGTTGAACCAATTGGTTGGACGGTGTGGTAATTTGACAGTCAGTGCTTTGGTATTGCAAGGACGTGACTTCATGATAGATTTTTGTGTGTAATGTATGTTAAGTGTGTTTAGTGTTTTGCAAATCACTGTGTGTATTGTTTTGCAAAAAGTGTGAAGCTGACATTGTGCTTATAGTGGTGCAGATCTGGGCTCATGTTATGATCCTTGAGTGTAAGGTTTTGATAATAGTGTCATACTTTTGATTTTAGTGTTTAAGCAATCGAAAAAAACTGTAAAAGTCGTCCCCACCACTGAAACGTCCCTGCTCTGTGTAAATGCGTTACTACTCCTCCCCTCTACTTTAGCAGACTTGCTGATAATTCTAACTTCTATTGTATGCCAGCCCAGCCGTCAACCTGCGACACAACTCATTTACCAAACTGATAGCTGGCTATTGGGCCTAACGATGGGATTAGGCCTAATGATATCAAAAGGCCTAAATATGTTATCAGGCCAAAATATGTGTGCCTATGCCTAAAGATGATATCAATCCTAAATAAATTATTAGGCCTTAACAAGATCAGGCCTAAAGATTTTAGTAGGCCTGGAAAGGTTTAATAGGTCATAAGAATGTGAGCAGGCCTAAATATGTTAATAGGCAGACAGTGGATATGCCTTAATGAGGTATTAGGCCTAAAGGTGACTTACAGTAAACATGTTACAACTTACCATTAGTCCTTTGCAGATGTTTTCGTCAAAAGCGTTTTACACTGAATACATAAACGTGTTAGCATTGAAGAGCAGGTAGGGGTTTGAGACATCTTGCTCAATTAGACCTATTAGACTAAACATGTTTCACAGTTGTTTTAAGGCCTGAAAAATATATTAGGCCTCAATATGCATAGGCCATCCAGAGCCAGGATTCATATTAATAAGTGAAGAGCTAATTGCATTGCATCATCACACTTTACTGTTCACTGTGAAGCCACAGTTACGTTTAAGGATGATGAATCAGTTAAAGTTTTGGTGTGGCCCACCGCATTTCTCAACACCCATGGCAGTAAAGTAAAAGTAATTTGAGTAATTAGAGTTGGAGAATTCAAGATCAAGCAAGTAGCAATCAAATTGTAGGAAAAAGATTGTGACTCATCTGAAGATGTCTCATCTATCAAACTTTATAGGCTTCTATTTTTGACGGCTAAAATGTTATCTTAATTGACTTAAGAAGAAGTACACTCATAGTCAGTAATAAGCACTTTGAAGGAATAAAATGGAAAGTATAAAAAAAGTTTTCTACATAGGCTTTAAGTAGGCCTACATGTTTGAGGAAGCACAACGATGGATCTATGCAAAATGCTACTAATGTGATAGAAGTTTTAAAGTAACGCAGAGAATTTTGCACATCTATTTTTGATCATCAGAGACCTAGCCACGATTAATGATCGACTGGTACTCTGGGTTCTCTATGGAGGGCAATTTCTCATTTATAAAATCTGTCATAAATAAAAAAAGCCACACCGAAAAAGTCAGCTTTTTCCCAAAACAACGAGAACGCTGGTTGATCTCTGTCTCCGATTCTCATGCAATTTGCTTGGCTCTGCCCGGTATGCGACTTCTGGGGCTTTGAAAGCCGCAATTTGATGCATGCCATCAATTCCTACCATTGTCGATGCAATTTTTCGTTTGAATGAAGATCCCCACGTTGTGGACTTGGGTACGCACCGCTAACTATCAGAGTTTTTGGCACGATGGTCAGTGTATATTTTGTGTTGCGACTCTACGACTCTCCGCGTATTGTGAGTGGGCACATGGTAGACAAATCAGAGGTATTGAAGGGGCGGGGACTTAATGGTTTGTGTTGAGGGAACTATTGGAGAAAGCTGATTTGCGAGTAGCAGATAAAAAAGAGGGATTACAGCGCCAAAAAAGTGGTTTCCAAATTGAGGAGAGGCAAATGAAGACGCTCCGTAACAGGAATCCACACATTTTCCGCCCTCACCGCAGTCTCCTTCAACCCTGGAAACAAATGCCTGGGGAAATTCTTTCTTCCCTGTGGTAAAGGGTCCAAGGTTTCTCGTTAAAGCCTGGCTCCGTGCTTTAATTGTTGAGAGCATAATTAGGATTGGAATGTTATTAAAAGTACACTTTTGGAAAAAGGTCTTTATTGGGCTATGGATTAAAGTATTACAATGGTATTTATTTGATTGTTTTCCAGACTTGTTTATGTTTACACTTAACTCGTATATTTAGGCCTATGACAAAACTCATGTTTCCAGATGGATGAGGAGCCAAAATAAAATCTTACGGACAGCATCCTTAACTTATTTACCCCTTATATGTCCGTCTTAACTGAGATCTATTTTATTTATAAAGTTGTCCGACCTCCTACCCTTGGTTGAAAACGAGTGTGTTGACCTAGCATCGACCTTTTGAACATGGCTCTGTTTCATTGGACTCCAGTTTACAGTTCCTTCCGAGTGGTCTTCTTCCTCCTGCAGTAACTCTGCCAGGTCTACAGTGTAGGCTACAGAGGCACTTATTGGGCCCTTTAATTTCTGTCTTCGTTGTCACTTTATCGGCTGGGTTTTGATCAAAACCCAGCATCCCATTTTCCGTCTTATTTCTTCTGCAAATGAAGAGATAGATCCCTCAGCCTTCAAAGTATGCAGGCTGACAGGAAAAACCTTTGAAAAACAAGGTTTAAATTTAACTGGGAAAAAATGAAATGCAGGAATTCGTAGGCACGCAGGAGACATGCAACATGCCTGCACATACAGAGAGAAAGAGAAAGAGTGAGAGAAAGTAAATATGTTCATATACGTAATCAAGCTTTCTACTTTCCTAGGAATGTGCGGATTAGTGATGACATATGTGTATATGCGTATACTTACTAAGTCGTTCCTTCTGTTGGCTATGCCGGTGGTTTTGGGCTAAGAATGACGAAACCACAGCCAGGTCTCGTGACATGCTACATGGCACACATAGCAGGCTGTCACCAACGGTCCTTCCCCTGGACACAGACGCAGACCAGTTCTAAAACCGTTTCGCATGCAAGACCTTCTCACGGAACATTGTTGGCAGGATAGTCTGGTCGTGAGCAGTGTAGAACAAACAGCTAAAAGTACTGGGTTAGATACCCAATGTCCGCATCTGAACAAAGCATTCTGTAGCACGATGACAATGCCCTACCTACTGATGACTTTGGATGAAGGTATCTGGATAATGACCACACACACACACACACACACACACACACACACACACACACACACACACACACACGCACACACGCACACACACACACACACACACACACACACACACACACACACACACACACACACACACACACACACACACACACACACACACACACACACACACACACACTTTCTAGGAAGTAGTATATCCTAGTAGTAAGTCTACACTCTTTCTCCATCTAGTTAGTAGTACTGTATTTACATTCTTTCTCTATCTAGTAAGTATATCCTAGTGGTTACTCTGTCTACTTTATTTCTCTATATACACTATCAGTTAAGTATATCCTCCTAGATAGTCTATCTACCCTTTTTCTCTGTCTAGCTTGTAGTATATTCAAATGGCTGGTCTATCTACACTTTCTATATCAAGTAATTTGTATATTGTAGTTGTTAGTCCATCACTCTACACACTCTTAAGTTTCGGTAAATTTAGGGATTACATGAGGAATAAGTGCTTCCAGTTCATTCTCACCTGCTGTGTCTTGTATGATTATGACTGTCCATAATTTAATTCTAAGAAATAGGAGAGGGGGGGGGAGCTACTCCCCTCTGTATTTGTATCACATCAGACAATGGAAGCGATAGATTGTCAGGAGACCTACATCCACTCCAGTAAATAAATAGGAATCTCCACCAAACACTTGCCTCTCCCTGACGTCATCATAAAATGTCTGACACCACTGCGTGCTTTGATTCCTTTTTGCACATCAGAATCCTTTAAAGACAAAGTCTTAAACAGCTCAAGCCATGGAAATAATGGGGTCTAAACGAATGACGCTGCGTTCAATGGTTTTGACTCTATTTAACTTCCCAGCTTGATTCAACGTGACATTACGATGAAGGAATAGCGGACAGGGTGGGGGTTTCCAGGTAAGCTATTCCGTACCAGTGTCATTGTTCTTCCCGTCGATGACCAAACACCACTTCAGAGGCTGCTAAATGCCTGGTCCAGAGCTGTGTCTATGGGTCTTTGAAGCTACCGTTGAACTATCCATCGGGATGTAATAGTCGTTTCAAGGGGCCAATGAACCGTGGGTATTAAGAATAAAGAAACACACACACACACAACCCATTACCCTCTTCTCTAGATCTATTTTAGCACAAGCCAGAAAAACGCCTTGTGGTGGCTATGAGCCGTTTCCCTCCCCCCAAACTGAGGAGAGCCTTATTGAATCTGTCATACCTGGCTCCCCATTGATGGACACACCGTCCCCCAGGGGCCCCTGAGGGCCAATGCTTAGGCTTGGGTGATACGATGCCCCAGAGTGATGGGAGATGGATGTACAGGGGACTCGGGTTACGGTAGACAGGCCCAGGACAGGCCGCTGGGGCTAGGGCAGTAGGGGGGGGGGGGGGGGTGAAGACCCCTGATTGATCCTGAAAACAGAGAGGCCTGTGGGAAAGAAGGAGGTGTAACTGAACCTGGAACAGATGTTTGACAGCACTGCAAGAATGTGGTCATTCCCATGCAGGTAGTCTTCTTGAACTTCACACGTCCGTGCTCAACCACATTTGAGGAAATGTGATATTCAATATTGTCACTGGAATCGACAGGAACTGTGTGAAGTTTAGCTCTTCTTTGTCCCTATTTGTTGCATCAAATTGTACGTTTGGGATCCTTAAAATATGCAGCGTTTACAAGCACATGTTAGCGATAAATGTTGAAAGCATTAATGGCGCTGATATTTGTTGATCTTAGCAAAAGGCAAAAATCAGGACCAAACAGTAGTAGACTGAAGAACCATTCTTAAAGGGGAACTGATTAGATATTAGACCCAACGACATACAACTGAATACAGACTCCTGAATTAGGATTAATGTCATCATATAATCAGTAATGTTTAACTTTATAATAATATTGAATGTCCATTGACAAGCTCAAATCTGGTATTTCACTTTATATCGCTACATTTTGCTAGAGTCGGGGATCTGTAGTGGAATAATTGGCAAACCTAAACTCGGCCAGCAGGCATACCATGAAAAAAATCTGTAAAGGTTTAAAATGAACACTGTGTACTAGCCAATCTGTAGAACTACAATGTATAAGATCTCCTTCTGAAAAAATATATAATTATATATATAATTAATTTATGTTAGACATTACTTATTATTCCTTGGTAGAACATTTCTTAAAGAAACAGGAAACAAGATTTTACCCGGTTTCAAGCCTAGGCCCATGTCATCTCAACTAGACGTTCTGCTATATAGATTAATAAGGGTAATTCCTATCTATTAAAAAAAAATTGGGCTACTGATGAAAAAGTATTTATTTTAGGATACTTCTTGACAATAAAGTACTTGATTAAATTGAGCATGATCAAAAGACACTGAATGTCTCGAAGGAAGGAAGACATAATATAATTAAGCAAGTGAGAAGATTGGCATGGCTTCCAATTGATAACTAACATATCACCATGAATTGCAGAGAGGAAGGTAGATATATTTTGGTGCAAGGAGAATGTATACAAATGCATTTGAAACGAGTAACAATTTAATTCATTTCTATACACATTTCATTTTTCCATTTTTCAAAAAAGGACGCATTGGCGTCATGAATTGGACAAGTATAGCATTTAATGAAAGAAAAGGTATACGTTCTGTATATACATATATACGTTACGTATATTTGTAAATCATCTTTAATTTACTATGGGCTTAAAAATATATTTAGTTAAATGAACAACCAATGAGCAATCATAAGCATTCGCTAGATATTTTTAACATGTTGCAAACACTTGCGCTAAAGTGGCGCCACCTGCTGGCTAATAAACAGCATTTCATTAATTTAAGTAGCCTTAATAACAAATGAAATCACATGTTAATCCATCATTTTCAATAATAAATCATTTCCAATCGACACTTGCATCCATACATTTGTTAAATCACACATGATTTTGATTTATTGATTTTTTCGATTGACTTTGAAGTTCATGGTAATGACGTCTTCTATGCCCGCCTGGAGCTCGTCGTGCTCCTGTACGGCGGAGACCCCTTTCGGCGTCCCGGTTAAGATGAGGTCGCCCTCCTCCAGTGTGATGATCTCGCTTATGTAACTGATGAGAAAAGGAATGGAGAAAATCATCTCAGCCGTGCAGCCGTTCTGTCGCAACTGGTCATTCACCTTCAACCACAGCGTCACGTTTCCCGGGTCAGGGATCCGTTCTTTGGGAATGAATTCGCTTATGGGGCAGGAGGTGTTGAAAGCTTTAGCCAGTGTCCATGGCAGACCCTTTGACTTGCAATCTTCCTGGATGTCTCGGGCTGTCATGTCCAAACACAACGCGTAGCCCGCAACGTGGTCCATAGCGTTACTCTGAGAGATAGCCGTGCCGCCCTTCCCAATTACAACCCCCAATTCAACTTCATGGTGCAAGTTGCTGGAGTAGAACGGGACCAGAATAGGGGAGCCCTCGGTAACGTATGCAGAAGGTGGCTTCAAGAACAAAATAGGCTCTGTAGGAAGAGCATTCTTTAATTCCTTTGCATGGTCAGCATAATTTCTTCCCACGCAGATGATTTTCCTGCCCCATTCCCAGAACCGAGATATATTTCGCGCAGTCATTGCGTGTCTCAAAAAAAGTTTTCATCCGCATCAAAGCAGTCCGCGCCTGTAAAAATGACCTTTGACAGCAAAACCATGGACCTATTAGCAAAACCCTCCCACTTCCGTGTGAGGTGGCAATCTACGGAGCCTCAAATGGGAACAAATATTTTGGGCTAAATTAGCAAACATAGAAACGGGATAGCTAGTGGTATATATATATATACAGTCACAACTGCACACTGAACAGTATACCCTGTATCCCTATTGAACTGCATGCAAGCAAACTCAAATCCAATCTCAAATATATGTCAAATGCTCCGTTCCAAGCAAACCTACCCCGTAACACTCCCCCCTCGCCCGATTGGTGGAGTCGAGGAGGTTAAAGTTGATATGTGACGCAAAACTACGCGCCAACCAAACCCAAAAGAACCAGTTTACCTTATTGCATATATCAGCGTTGTTATGTTATTCAGGTCATTGATAACGAATGCCTGCACTCTTGGTTTTCTCGGAGCTGCAACGACTTACAGCCTTGGTTTGTTGTTATTTTCTTCATTATATAAGCCGACACTTTAGTTTGGTACACTTTGTTGGTTGTATAACCGGTGTAACGCAGTCTTTATTTAGACTGTCACTGCTTGCCAGGCTGTGTTTTTTTTATTTTGGTTTTACGCTGATGTTCAGCATATTAATAAGAACTCTTATAGCTGTCGTATTCATCATAAAATACGTGTTGAATGTTGCTTTTGAACGAACTTGCCGTTATTCCCACGTTTTCAAGAAGTGTCAATCATAACTTGACTCAAGATAGACCAATTTGTTAAATATTTGATTTGCCTAAAAGTCTATTGAAGCTCACTTTCCTTCTTTCCAAAATGTTAGCTCGGTTGTCGATCATATTCTATTATTTCTGTCAATATCAAAGGCTTTCATTGTAAACCTTTATCTGATACATCCATCCAGTCCCTGTGAAAGTGAAAGCCCAGGCTGCTGCTCTCATCCACAACCTAGTGAGGAAGTCATCGGTTGTCGAACAATCCAACATGAAGATTGAACTACTTCCAGCGCTCAGTGACAACTACATGTACCTTGTTATCGATGTTGACTCCAAAGAAGCAGCTATTGTCGACCCCGTCGAGCCGATCAAGGTAGGTTGAGTACTCCCATTGTATACTCACTCTTTGTGAACTTCAGCGATTATAAATCCTTGTCTCAATGTGAATGAGTGTCTTTACATATTAACAGGTAGTAAACGAGACATGATTAAACATGAGTAAAGCAAGCCTGTATATTTTTTGTCTGTATTTCTGTTTTGTTCGCTACCTGTTAATATGTGTACTGTACAGACACTGGCATATATTGTTGAATCAATCTTTTATCACTGAAATGCCACATAATTCCCTAACCAAACTTAGAAACTAGTTTAGGCCATACAAACGAATTTTATAGGCCATAATATGTAGTTGTTGAGCATAACATTATATGGTCATGGTTTGGTGAAACCAGATGATGTGTCACAATAGAACAGACTCAGGGTGCCTTGAGACCTGTACCTTGTACACATACCAAGGGCTTAGGCCTTGTATAGTGATCACAGCCCATAGAGAAGATAGATGGAAACCAGATAAAATTCCGGAAGGAGTTCCCCCACTAACACCTAGTGTATGCTCACAAAAGCCAATCAAGAGAAGCTTCCCAGGTGGAGCCACAAACTTTGACTGAATATAATAATGCATTGGGGACAGTTAGTTCTGTATGACGACACCATTGAGATCAGTTTAATAAGTTAACGTTCAACTGTGGCTGTGCCATTACAGGTTATTGAAGCAGTCAGAAAACATGGAGTACGACTCACAACAGTGTTGACAACCCATCACCATTGGTAAACAATATCTACTATTGCCATTTGAAAAAAGCATTGGCATCCTGATGGTTATTGTAGGGGGTAACATAAGCCTGTTGGCTCTGCAGGGATCATGCCGGTGGGAATGAGAAGATGGTAAGGTTGATGCCGGGACTAAAGGTGTATGGAGGGGATGACCGAGTTGATGCCCTCACGAAGAAAGTCACTCATTCCAACACCCTCAAAGTAAGACTCTCTGTATGCATGTCCGAATTGTGTTCTTGAGCAAGATGGCTGTCCAATACTTGAGTTGTGTATTGTGCTGAGGCACCACCGCCTCGGCAGGGGGCAGCGCCGAGGCATCACCGCCCCGCGGCGTTGGTGCCTCGCAGCGGGGCAGCGGGGCAGCGGGGCTCTGGCGGGAGACAATTGCGGTCAACAATCCCTTTCTCCTCCAGCGCGGTTCATCTAATTCAGGGAGTCAAAGCCAAAGTATCTTTCCCCCAATTCCTTCTCAAACATGATAACCACCGCTACGAGTCTCGTTGTCGAAATACCAGAGACGTCAGAGAACCCAAAATGTAATGCGCCATAACACTAATAACAAAGGTGTGTGTGTGTGTGTGTGTGTGTGTGTGTGTACACACATCAACGCGAGTGTTGTACACTTCTTTGTTATTTACACACACACATGCACACGCGTGGCGCTCGCACGGTCGTAGCTCATTCTCTCATTGGCGGGCCAAATTCTCTGGGCGGGCAAAGCAGAGAAAGGGGAAGTAACATGTCCCGCTCTGAGGACATAAGGGGAAAAACCAGATCGGCGTGTCTGAGCTCATTGCGTGAATATGATCTCTGCATGCAATTGGAAACACAATCAGTCTTATTTTTTATTTCTCAAAATTGAGCTAAAAAGCTGGAATCCAATGTAATGTTTATTTAAAAAACTGAAACTTATGGTGATGAGGCATTCTAAGTAAGTTATGTTTTAAAACTGAAAAATATAAAATAATTCATTTTTTTTTACAAAACATATTTTGTTTATTCAAAGGCAGAGCAGGATACCTAGTGCTCGTTTTACACCAAACGCCATTTCTAGCTACTGGGGGGCCATAGGCAGGCTAGGGGAACTCATATTAATGTTAGAAAACCTCATAAAGTAAATATTTCACACCATGGGACCTTTAACTGCTTGAATTACTAAGCTGTAGTAAATTACTAGCTAGCTAAGTAATTTGTGTGGCCGTAATGCAAATGGCTCATGCATTGTAGATGCCTTGAAATCTCATTCAATTTCATTCATATCTTTTACATACATATTTTATCTTCGTTTTTTTCAACATTTTAATTGTTTTGACTATGTTGTACTCTGAATCCTAATTGTCCATCATGGGTTTAATAAAGTTCCTTATTAAATGCATTGAACCATACTTCCGTGTGCGTTCCAAGGTTGGCTCCCTCACTGTGAAATGCCTGTTCACTCCATGTCACACGACCGGCCACATCTGTTACTATGTAACCAAAGAAAACAGCACCGAACCCCCAGCAGTGTTCACAGGTATCGCCACTTAGGTTGGCCTATGCCCTCTTTGTGTATGATGATGATCGTAAGATTTCCCCATGTCCACATCTGTCGGCATCCTTGAGAAAGATGCTTTCTGCAGTAAAACATAAATATTGCATGTAGGCTCCGTTCATTTGTTCCAGGTGACACGCTCTTTGTTGCCGGCTGTGGTAAATTCTTTGAAGGCACGGCGGAGCAGATGTACAAGGCCCTGATAGAGACTCTTGGGAAACTTCCACCTGAGACGGTAACTACTGCTTCCAAAGACTTAATCTGTAATGTAAACCTATTTTACTAAAATGAACATGCATGGTAGACAGGAGCCATCATTAAACTTATACTCCGATGCTTTGGGGGCGAATATGGGACCATAGATGTGTGTTTTATTTCCCTTTTACTTTAACTCATTCTTTTTGTAGCAGAGGGAGATGTTTCATAAGCGCCTTGTAGTATCAATTTCCCAGTAATATTTTCCTTTTGTGTTTTCAGCGTGTATACTGCGGTCACGAGTACACCGTCAGCAATCTGAAATTTGCACGACACGTGGAACCAGACAATGAAGACATTCTTAAGAAGCTAGAGTGGGCCAAGGTATCTTATCTCATGATTTCCTTTCAGTGAAGCTGGTTGCTGTCATTGTTTGGGCCTATGAGAATAACATTCGATTCATTGATCATTGTAATCCTAGGAACAATGTGACAAGGGTGAACCTACCGTTCCATCCACTGTGGCAGATGAATTCACATACAACCCTTTTATGAGAGTAAAGTATGTAAATTCCTGTTATCTTACTATTATTATAAGGAAAGCTTCTTTTTTTTTACCTAAAGCGCCAGTGAACCCACTGTTTCAGATGGAATTCTAACAATTGATTTAAAAAAAAAAAAAAAGAGTTTTAGCCCCATGGTTATTCCCATGGTTCCGACCCGCGCTAACTTTATGATATTTCTTCAGTACCTTTGTTGTGTAACTGTTATTAGCGTTATGATAAGCAATTTGTATGTTAAAAGCGCCACATACCGTAGCGTTATACTAAATTGCTGCTCAGACAGAGCTTTATCATCGTTACCATAAGTGTCTGAAAAGCTAAACACTGCAATCAACCAGTGCCCAGACAGAGCTCCACGCATCCACCCAAAACGCGCCGCTGTTGCCCCTGGCTCCTGAAGTCAGAGTGCCTTGGGAAAAGGTACTCGGACTTCACGAAAAGAATGCCACTTGTGTACACGTGGAACGTTCAAAGTGTTTTGGGGATAATGGCATAAACAGGATTTACCCAATTTTTCTCTAAATTCGGGACATTTCAGTAAACGGCATAGATAAATATGTTGACGATCATATACTGTATGACAAATGGCCATGTTTAAAACAAAGACAATTGGTTTAGGGTTCACTGGCTCTTTAAGTACGAACTATTTTGTATGGTGTATGGTAAGATATTTACCTTAACATAAATGTGTTATTTTCTCTGCTTGCTTCTAGGGAGAAGTCTGTGCAAGACCATGTTAAACAGACTGAGGCTATTAACACAATGAGAAGTCTACGGAAAGAGAAGGATAGCTTTAAGGTCCCCAAGCTGTGAAGCTCATTGCGTGAATATGATCTCTGCATGCAATTGGAAACACAATCAGTCTTATTTTTTATTTCTCAAAATTGAGCTAAAAAGCTGGAATCCAATGTAATGTTTATTTAAAAAACTGAAACTTATGGTGATGAGGCATTCTAAGTAAGTTATGTTTTAAAACTGAAAAATATAAAATAATTCATTTTTTTTTACAAAACATATTTTGGGGGAATGCTGCAGGAGCCAATCTGGCATAATGCTTGATTTTAGATTATATGAGGAAGAGAACTTTTACCTGTAAATAATTTCCACTGTAATGTAATGGCTAATTCCGAAATAGTTTTTTGTTAACGTATAACACTTTCACAGTGTGTCTACAGAGAGCTTTTTGATTAATATATATTACTTGTCTTAATATGTTATCTATTATTTTTTGTTGTGTAGGAGCTTTATTGATAAACATTCTATCAAGGATGATCCATATACAGAAATCACATATTTGGAAATTATTTCTACTTGAGTTTACAATAATTTCTTCATGTAGTCCGTATTTGTCTGTTAATCATCAAAGGTAAAAAAATAGTTGGAATGATTCTGTTAAATTAGATATAAACCACCTGCAGTGCAATATATAACCCATTCTTCACGTTGACCTTTCTTTTTAAATGGCCTACCACCAAGAACGTTGTGGACGCTTCTGAACAAATTAAAATGCCTTAGATTTGACATTTGTTGAACGTGTGTGACATTGAACTGAGGCTGGGACCATGAAAACATCTGAATTAGAAAGTTTATCAACAATGAAATGTGTTCATCAGTCAATCCAATCAGATTTTTTCCTAAATTAACCCATTTTATTCTTGTCCACTCTTGGAGGTCTGTGGTGTCTTTGAGGTTAAAGATCAGTTATATAGTTTAGTTGTGGGTCAATTGGACACCCAGTTAAACCTAGCCCTATATTTATTTGGTCCCACAAACAATTGCAGAAAGACGTTACAGAAAAATGATTTGACTCATCAGATTACTATCTCAACTCTTAATGGCCACACGCACACAATTATAATTATATATTATATATATTATCAACTTATTCGTAAAGCTTCCTTCTGGGGCAGTTGGGTGCAATAATATCTACAGTAGCATGGCTCCAGTAACTCACATTGAAGTTTTCCTGTCAAGCTGTTCAGCAAACTAAATGTTTGCTGTTAAAATGTTTGCCTTCAAGCTGAAAAAGTTAATGTGGAACTTTCTTTAGAGTTCATGCGCTATCAAGGAAGTACCCATTTATGGGCGGTACTTCCCCTCTCCTAATAAAGTATAAAAGCCCTGTCTCGGATAGTGGCCTTATTTGATGAGCAGATGAGCACTCAGATGAGCACTCCCTTACTTAAGAACCAAGTGGCCTGAAACATGGAACTTGGGTTTTTAGGCCTAGTGAATACCACGTTGGATGAAATCCGAAGGCTAAGGCGACCTACCTAATGGACACATTCTGCATATGGGGGAGCCACAAGGTAATTCCACAAAGGTGTCTCATCTCACTCAAGCCCAATGCATTGAATGATGTGGTTTCCTAACAAAGATGTCAGACAGACAAAGTGTGCAACAGAACAAGACCCATGTGATAAATGTATTGCATGTAATTGTATGTTCTTGTTAAATTCATCTAAGTTTTTTTAACTGACTTTTTGATATTAATACTACCGCCCTTCCTGTGCAGTAACTAAAACAAGGTATTGGAAACTGAAGAGCCGGGTGTCTCATGTTATGATATGATGGGCTTGATCAGATCATTCCATGTAGGGTTAATATCTATTACAAGTTATTATTTTAGCCACACAGATCATCACATGTCATTTGAGTCACACGGCTTGATCATTTAAAATATATATTTAATTAATCTTCATAATGCAGGAATGATAAAATAGTGTTACATTTATTCATTATTTGAAAATATTAGTCTTCACACAATAGACGAGCAGTCTTTCTGCAACCACAACGTCAAAATGTGCAAAAAAGAATGTGTGAAAAATTATTATATAAATAAGCTGTTTTCCCTTGGACGGTTGTAGAGATACATTTGATACTTTTCGTGTAGATCGATTCAGGCCTATATGCGTGATTTGTGTGCGTTTCCTTTATCAAAAGCCATAACTAAAATCACATCCTATTCTCCATCTCCGCCTCCTCCTTTTCACCACTTGATGATGAGCCCGTTGGAGGTCTTCTCCACTCCGTGGTACTGTGTGCGCAGCAGCTGCCTGGCCCGCTCAGCCCCTACGTTGTGAAGCCAGGAGTGGTAGAGGTCCGAGACGCGGGTGTCGTCCTCTGGGACGGAGGCCGTCTCGGCCTTGTAGAGCCGCTCCACCTGCTGCAGGAGGTCCTTGCTGGTCTGATCCGGCAGGGGCTTCAGCTGGCCACCTCCGTTCAGGCAGCCTTAGCATGGTGGTGGTGGGGGCCAGGGTTGAAAGAAAAACAGAGAGCATGTGTTATTTGGTGGTGGAGGATAGCAGGGTAATTCATTTGAGTAGGTGTTTATGGACATGATTGACAATGATTTGATGAATGCAAATATGAAAAACAAAATGGATTTATACACCAAAGGCTGTGACTGTAGTTGTAACTTTATATTTTTGAATGGCTTCAAATTTATTTTTTTCATGCACTTTTTTTATTCTTAATACAGCATTCCTATTTATCTGAACTATTACCATAAACGTTGGCTTCAATATAGAATAAAACGACCAATCGTCTTTTTGGATTCCCCTCCTCTCCTTACCTGAGGGACAGGCCATAACCTCCACAAAGTGGTACGGGGACTTTCCCCTCTTGAGTTTCTGCACCAGGTTTTGGATGTTACGGAAGCCGTAGGTACTGGCGAAGCGCAGCACCACCACGCCATCCTTCTCCAGGGTCACCTCCTGGAAGTCCTTGTTCCTATGGGTGAAGGGGAGATGGTAAGGGGGCAGGGCGGTGGAGGGAACTGGGTTCGATCCCTTAATGTGCATTGCACCCTAACTTTTGGCATCGATGAAGATGCCCTGACCCCCCTATACCTGCTCATTAAGGACATGAAATCCCTAAGTCGCAAAAATAATAAAAGCATCTTCAAAATGTAATACCAACTTGTAGAAAGAACGACATTCCTCTTTGTTTACATCTGAACGAATACAAAAAAATAAACACTACTGATGTAATATCCCTAGTTGAGTTGGAGAAGACAGCATTTAATTACCATTATTTGGAGACAAAAATAAATAATATAAAATAAAAACATCCTAGCGACAATTGACTAGTTGATTCGTAATGGAAATAATGGATGCGTCTTCTCTGCACCAGCCAAGCCTTTTTGTGCACATTTTGGAGGACCTACTTCAGTGTCTTGTAGGTGAGCTCCTTCACCTCCTCTCCAAACAGCTGCTTGGCGGTGTGTGTGAACACGTGGTGGAGGTAACCCCCGGACCCCCCACCCGCATGGCTCAGTAACTCACCGCCGTTGACGTTGCTGAATCTGCAAACAGTTAAACAAACCATCACCTACCACCTGATGCACTTCAAGATGTATTCATTTAGTTCAATAAATGCAGTCAGATCTCTTTGTTAAATGTAATGTTTTAATGTCTTTCATTGTGTTTTATTTACCATTTGTCTATTTATATTTTGATATGTTTTGCAAGGATACATACTGATTAGGTACCACACAAATTAAAAACTAAAATCCAATCATTATAAATAAGGTTTTAGAAAAAAACAACTATCTTTTAGAACTCATGTACAACGTAACATTTTTATAGCTCCAGTGCCTCTTGTGGATCGTAGCAAGCAACGGTTCAACACTGATCAACCAGATCAACCACTTACAGTTCATCTAGGGGTGCAGCCTTGACCTCATTCAGAATCACCTTCTCCTGCTCCAACATGCTCAGAACTTCTCCTGCAGTGACATCAATTGGACAACACATCAAAACTCAATAAAAAATATTCACACACACACACACACACACACACACACACACACACACACACACACACACACACACACACACACACACACACACACACACACACACACACACACACACACACACACACACACACACACACACGACTTGCCAGAGGTGATGACGAGATCCACCTCTCGGGACTCTGCTTCTTCGAGGTAGAAGTCTGGCCTGGAGGCCTCTAGTTTCTTATCGTAACAGGGCATCACCGCTACGTGAAAAATCTGCCGAGGACTCAAGCCCTGACCATAAGACAAAACAATATCATCATCATCATGGTGTTCAGTTAATCACAGTTTATGACTGCATGAAATGAATGGCACAGTGGTGTGGTTTTGCCAATTTAGGCGCATTTCCATAGGGCAATACCCTGGAAATCCAGAGTTCTCACGAGAGCATAATTTGAATTCGCTCAGTGAGTCAAATGAGCAATATACTCATTCCCCGATTCCCCTGGATCCGAACGTTAACCAATTAAATCGGTGTATCTGATATAGGCGGGCCAGAAGTAAGCTAAACAGATGACCACAGCACTGCTAGGGAATCAGTCCGTAAACATTGCAAGATGGCTACGGATGAACACCAGTTGTTTAAAACGGCTTTGGCCACTACAATAAAAGAGTTAGACTTGGCTTTTCCTCTAAAAGAAGCTTTCCTTTGCAAGAAGGATGTTTTTGCTGTTTTACCGACCGGATACGGGAAGAGTCTAATCTATCGGTTAGCTCTGCTGGTAGCTGAGCATATGGGGTTCAGGATACGTCCCCCCTTGTATTCTGCTGATGGGTCGTAGTGTAATCCAATTGCGTGCAGTGATATTTTCAAATGCATGCTCGGTGCCAGCCCTCGATTTGGGCCAATTTCATTACTCGTTGCCAGCCAGACCCTACAGCTTTCTAGATGTGGGTCTAGATTTCCAGGCTAATATGGCAAAGTAAACCACGAGAAACCAATTATCAACCAATCAACAACTGAAATGAACAATATATTTGCCATTCGTCCACAAGCTTATAAACAGACAACCACAAATACAGAGAGGCGACTGGATATTTTAATAAGGTGACTTAGGTTATGTGTAACTCTTCCCTCACCTGTGCTTCAGCGAAGTAGTCCTTCACCAGGGATCCCATCATCTGCTGGGGAGAGCGTGTGGTGCTGATATACGGAAGGATGAACTCCCCATGGGTCTTCTCTGCATAGCAGATCCAACCTTATAAATATAAACACACAAACACACTTGTAACTGCACCATGGGTGTTGGTCATTTTACAGATAGAGCCTGATGTTGTTTTTTTTTTATTTCAGCTTTAATAAATGTACAGGTTCAGAAGTAGTATTGAACTTCACACTTGCTCCAAAAGGCAGGATTTACATCACAACATTAATAGCAAACAAAGTCCTTGATTATATCTTTCTAGCTGTGTGACAACAGTGTTATGGTGAGCACTACCTCAGCCAGCTCTGGTTAGCAGGTGTGTCTGGGTCATGGCTGGGCCATCTGAATGTAATAATACCTGGGCAGGCAGATGTCAACATGGGCAGAGCTGACTTGTCCAGCTCCTTCCTCTGGAAGCGCTCCAGGAACTCCTGCTGGCTCTCCAGCAAACTGAAGGTCCGGCTGAAGCCTGTGTCGAAGACGTGATGGACCCCTGTAACGTAACCCCAGCATCGTTAGTACCATGTTACTACTAGAATGCCAGGCTACATCCTGACCACACAGACCTCTACAACCTATACACCTTGTAACTTTGTGTAAACGCTTTTCATTTATTTATGTATTAAAAAAGGGACAATGGTCATTGACTGTACCAGAGTTGGATGAATTTAGTTGATGTTGATAGAGAGAAATAGATATCTATCTATCTATAAATTTAGATAAGCCATAAAAAGCCATTTCAAAATCGACCCTATGGTGAAATCACACATGGGTCCACTGAAATGTTTAAATAGAGGGATTTGAACCTGATGTTTTGATTGTGTCAAATGTGTATTATATGTTAGTATGACATCATATGGATATTATATGTTGTCTTCCTATTTTTGTCATTTGCAAACCCCTCCACATTAGATTAGTATTATGAATTCTTTAAAATTTTTGGCAGCAAGGCTATACTAAGGAGGTACTGTGCGGTTCCACTGACCGAGGCCTTTGAGGAAGGACGTGAGCCTCCGGCCTGTCTCGCTGCTACTCATCCCGAATCGTGCGGCCAGGGAGGCTCTGGACTGGGGCGAAACTGACACCACCACCACCACCTGGTCTGTGGCACTGGCCAGCTGTGGAGGGCAAAGAAAAGACGAGCGTGTGTGCATATCTGCCATATGGATTTAACATCCTCGAACTCAATAGTTTAAAATAGAGATCTACTAGCTTACCTTAAATGTCAAATATCTGATTGTCTAGCATGTACCTTGTTATTGCGGAGCACCTTGAAGATCTCCTCCTGACTCTGCTGGGCGATCAGGACACTTTCAGCAGAGGTGATACAGCCACTACATGCCAGACAGTCGTTTAATGTGATTTTGGCTTTCTCCAGCTTCTGCTTCCCGCCATCCTAGGGACACCGAGAAGGTTTAATTTAAATATGTTAATGTTAAGAGTTTGCCACTGTTGTGTTGGTCAAATGGTCCTACGTGGCTTGAGAGCTACAACCTACCTGGTTGATTTGGAAGTAGCTGCCATCATCTTCGATTTGTATTTTCGCAACAGATTTCCCTTGCTTCTTTTCTAGTTTGACAGGTTTGACACATTCCTGTTAAAAAAAACCAAATACTTCCAATATTGCCATGTCTTGCTCAAAATACGGTAATAGTATCCGGTTGTTATTAACAAACATTTATAATTAAGAAAATACCAGCAGTAAAAATAAACGTTTAAAAACAGAAACATCCTCATCATGATATATCAGATGGTTGCAGAAAACCAACTTAAAAAGCATATTGCATTGGCTGTAACCAACGTCATAACGTTAGTGCTGAGTAATGGCTGAGTAAGAAGACTGCAATCCTGCAAACAAATGGTTGTACTACAAACTAATTGTCATCAACTACAAGATGTCCACAATATATCACAATATCAGCATCATTTTAAAGATACTACACCCTCAAGTTAACGTTATATTTAAGTTATTGTTATATTTCCCAATATATTTGACTGCATGGTGTATGTCAAACAAACACATGGCGCAGTAGTGTCTAGACTTTAGAGTGTAGACAGCCTCCTGCACACGCTACGGTGACTAAAATATCATGGCCATAGCAGAAAAAGTCGACAAGAACATTTCAATATAATCAGGTGTCATGTAGTAGATGTCAATACCTGGGATGGCGTTATGAAATCATCAAGATCTGTCAGCTTCAAAACACCGCTGAAGTGAGAAGCCATGTCTACTGCCGTAAAGTGACAGTTGTTTGGTTTAGTGTCGTGATTCTTATGCCAGTGTTTGAATGGATGTAATCCACACTACCACAGAAGCGTAGCACGGACGGGTCTCTGTTGTTCAATAAACATTTTTGTTTAACCGATATATTCTTGTTGTTAAGGATGTTGAGGTATTCACAATATGTATGCTTGCTGGGTTTTTATGCATTACTGAATGAGATTTTAATATCTTTAGTTTCAATAATGTGTATGCAGTATTGTTTCTCGACTAATCAGACGTTGACCGCTAATGTGTGCCCAAGTGAATGAGTTACGACCAGTTATGTCTTGCCAATGCCATTCATTAAAGTATGCTATAGCCTACCATTGAAAAGGCAGTACATTAAACAAAACCGGTTAAATAAATTATACATTTGATATACTAAGCAGATACATACTGTGATAAAAGTTATAAAACAAATGATTTATGCAACAATTATGATACAAGAACTGGGAGAATATCACCAAATGTATGTATAACTGTAAGATCCTCTTGCACCAGTCTTGCACGCCCAGTTGTTGTTATGACTACGAAGTCGTAAATCCGCCATGTTTTTCCATCGGTAGCGTTGCGACAGAGACGGAGAAACCAAACGACATGAATGTAGAAAGTAATCATACGGCAGAGAGAGAGAGCGAGCAAACGGATCACGGCAACGCAGTTGCTGTCCAAACTACTCTCGGAGACGAAGGTTTAATTACTTTTTAACAAAAGTAGACTCCATAATAATGTTGCTGTTTTTGGGGCCTACTTCCACTGTCATGTGTAGCTAGCAGCTAGCCACAATTAGCTAGCATTGTTACTTTGCATCTTTCATGTTTTGGGTGTTATTATAGTGGTTCTGTCATCGATAAAGGAGCATTTCGATACTCCTGCTTTGCAATGTAAATGTTAAAAGGCACATTAACAACCACCTGAATTGTTTCAGATGAGGATGTGCACAAATGCGGTCGGTGTCAGGCGGAGTATTCTACCCTTGATGCTTTCATTCAACACAAGCTGCTACAGAACTGCAAACGGCCGCTTGAACTACAGGAGCAGGTCGTGGTATCCAGAGATGCTACCCAAGAGGTAAGATGAGACAAGAATCCAAACAAACAGATTCCTGTTATATTCCCAGGTTTCTTATCTACATGCCTGCCCTGAAACTATTTGTACCAGGTTTCGGCACCCTCTGAAACCCACACCGAAGTTACGAAATTGGTTGAGGAGGCATCTTCAGATGAACCCGAGAAAACCGAAACCACCGGTGAGTCTCCATTGCCATTATTTTAAAAGTTTTTACCTACGTAGCGGACACTAAGTGGGTAAGTGTTTGGTGTCTAGCTCAACGATGCCTGCAGTTACACTGGGTTGATGGATCCCAAAACCTTTAGGTGTGTGTATTTAAATAGCCACTGTGTCTAATTGGTCGAATGTTTCTTGCAGGTGAGCCAGATGTGCTGCTGGGCCGAGGACAGCGGCGGCGGACTGCTTCAGCGAAGGCCTGTGAAAGGGTCATCCACAGCAGTAAGCCACAGCTCTCCGACACCTCGGACAACTCCAAGCAAGCATACGCAGTGAATGAGGCGGGACGCTACGTCTGTTACATGTGTGACAAAACATTTAAGACTGTAAGTGGTTAAACAAGTTCATCTTTTTACTGTAGGCCAAATAACCCGAGTCTGATCACCAATGCTGCTGTTGGCATTCCTCTCCGACCATGTAGTTGGACATCTGAGCGACAACCGCCCCGCCTGGTCTTTTCTGCTATGTTTTCCGGTTAATTTATGATTTACTAATGTCAGATCCTGCAGCCCTACTATGTAATAGCTGAACTCCTGCACTTCGAGCACAGAGCAGGGGCCTCCAACCAAAAATTGCTATGGGCAGAGTAACGGCATCTTTTTTGTTTTGTATGAGATATTTTACAGAAGAAAACAAATTTGCTTGAGTGAATTAGGCTTTTAGAAGGGGATTTTATTTAATAAGTGTTTTTCCTAGCGGGGCCAGTCCACAGTTTGGATTTGTTGAAACGTACACTTTTTCTCTTTTTTTTTTTTTTTTTTTTCAGTTTACTACTGCTTCTGTTTTTGCTTGCCAACTTTGAAATTGTACATATCCCGCCTTCAGCAACACGATGAGTCAAAAACAAATATGAGGCGAAAGAAAGTGAAACGCTTCTTTCACCTAGATTGGAGCTCTTCTGCCAAATATTCCCAGCATCCCTAATGAAACCAACAAAATGGTCAGTGTTTTGCTCTTTCCGTAACGTTTCTTCTTTGACTTTGACCTCACCAGACCAACATCCTAAGGACCCATTTGAACACCCACAGTGAGCAGAAGAACTTCGCCTGTGAGCTATGTGGATCTGCATTCCGCACCAAAGGCTCTCTGATTCGCCACTATCGCCGCCATACAGGTTAAGGAAGTGACATGTTCTTCATTTGAATCCAGTGTCTGAAAATATCTGACAATATATAAATATATGTCATAGGCCTTTCCCACCTGAACTCCAGATCATCTCCTGAGAATCAGTTCCGGAGCTGCCCTTTCACACATGCAACTGGGGATAATTCGCATCAGACGGGGACACACATCAGCTCATTATCAGTTGGTAGTACTATAGGGCCGTAGCACAGCATCTGATGAGTACCTGGGTCAATATATTATTTGATGCCAATAATGTAGAGCATTGATAGAGGTTTTAGCAGAGGTAGGTTCAGGCAGAATCTCAATATACTTTGGAAGTACCAAAGTACCACCAAACAGCACTCATGCTGTTTCTTTCTCAGCCAAAACCGGTCGTGGAGAAACTTGACTTGACATCATCAGAAGAGAAAAGTATGAAGCAGTTACACTCTGTGCTCCCTGTTTTGCCCCAGTCGCATGATAGAAACGTCATCAACACTAGAGACTTTATACTAGGGACCTAGTTGGGTAAACTCCGGGTAAATTCTAGAGGGGCGGATTCAGACATTAGTGAAGCCCGTCTGGGTATAATCGGGGGAATTTCTGGCATACAGTGTATTTGTGAAAGAGCTATAATTTATTTTGTAGTTCACACACACACAAAAAGACTGCTGCCTAATGATTCGTAGCAAGGAGCAAAGCTCTAGTAATCCCTAGGTGTGCACTATGTGCATACATCCTTTGGGACTATCATATTAAAGGCAGTATGTACTGGTGTTAAACTTTGTAATTGGAAGCAGCTGCACCTAAAAGATAAGGAGATTTCAGCCTTAATAATGGCCCCAACGACCCCCTGTTTTGATCTTTTATTCTGGTTAAATAGGTCATTCTATTTCCTTCCTTGTGCTCTGTACTCCATCTCTAGACGAGCGTCCATACCGGTGTGTTCTCTGCGGCTTGTCCTTCCGAGAGTCTGGGGCCCTCACCAGGCATCTGAAGTCCATCACACCCTGCACGGAGAAGATCCGCTTCCACCAGTTCAGTGAGATCCTGGTCGGAAAGGACGGTATTCAGAAAGGTTGCAATTGTTTTAAATTTGGTGTTTTGTCTGTGGTGCCACGATATTTTGTTTTTATATGCGGTTGCAGGCTTTATATACTAAAATCCACATTGAGACCAACCGGCTAAATCGTTTTTCCATTCTAGTGTGTAGCCATATACAAACAAAATATTAATAAGACTTGATGTCAAATGCAAGTCATAGCTGTGGAAACTAAATATAAGCCTGATAGTATTTTTGTAATGAATGTAAATGAATGAATCTTCTCTTGTGAGGTAGAAACAATGGTGGTGCTGGAGCCCCGCCCCCCCCTGGATGACTCGGAGGTCGTACAACAAGTGCACTTCACAGTGGAGGAACAACAGGTAGGCCCTGTGCACATGTGCGCCTTCCATCAGTCCCAATGTCATGAACTTTCGTTCAGAGAGATCATGGTCCAACCAGCATGTACTTTTTCCCAGAAGAGTTTTGATAATATAGGACTAAGGAGTTCAACTCCAATGTCCGCATCCTTGAGTTCCGGCATGCATTTGCCAACAAATTAAATATATATTTCGCATACACATACACTGTCTCTGGTTTGAAACTGCACAGTACAGTTTCATTCAAACTATTTTGTAAAGTAAAAGGGTTAAAGTGTGTGCAAAACTCTTAACTAAATGTAAGTAATGGAACAGAATGAGCGTTTCCCCCTGTGGCCAGGTGGTAGTGGAGCAGGTACCTGCTGAGACGCTGGTAGCTACTGAGGCCGTGGGGGACAGCCTCATCTGCCAGGCCATCATCAACTCTGGCATCGGCCTCGAGACGGAGACCACCATGCCAGCAGAAACGACAACAACGATGGCGGTGGCGGCGGTGGTGGAGGAGGTGGGGCAGGAGGAGTTAGAAGAGGAGGAGGTAGAAGAGGAGGAGGTAGAAGAGGAGGAGGTAGACGAGGAGGGGGAACACCAACAGTCACCCGAGACAATCGAAAAAGTGCTCTTTCAAGACCCAGATTCGGAGCAGATCCATGTTACTGAGGAGTGTGTAGAGATGGAGTTGGAGATGGAGGAGGTGGAAGTGAGTGTGTGATCTTATTACTTGTTATACTTGTAATGGTTTACAAAATGTATCATGGCTGGATTGAAACCATGTTAGTGTAGGACTGCATCTGTTCTCCATGGTTGTCTGTCTTGCTTGGTTTTACTTTTATCCCCACATCAATGCCTGCTTATTTATTTTTCAGGATATGTCGGAAGGAGAAGAGTTTCAAAAATTGGCGAAATTGCACAAATGTCCACACTGCAACCGTTCCTTCAAGGGCCTCAACTACCTGCGCTTTCACATCAAGGGCCACTCTGGTAAACAGATGCACTGTATAGGAGAGCTCCACATAAATTCGTAGTGATCGAAATCACGAAAAATGCTTCACCAATTAGCTTATCGTGAAAAGTAAAAAATATATATGTTTATCAGAAAAATAGGCCCCCCCTCTGAATAAGAATTTAATCGGTTAATTGCAATGAATAACAACAATATTCTGCAAAATAATCACAAATTAAATTGTTGTCCCAATCTTGCAGCTCAACAATATAGGTTGAATTAAACATCTGTGTGAAATAGCCGATAATAGCCAATAGGTTGTAGTACCGACCCTGTCCGGGTTGACCCACCGCTCTCGCACATAAATGTTCATTTGGCCAACACATCATCTGCTCATTATAACGATTACCAGATTTCCTTTAATTAAGACCACCATGCTCAGAATCACAGACACAGTACAATAAATGCAGTCATTAGTAGGGATAGACCAATATGGATTTATTAGGGCCGATGCCGCTTTTTTTCATCAGCCGATGGCCGATACAGGCCTGTTTTTTGTAAAAACCTGATATATCGGTCGATCACTAGTCATTAGCATAAAAGCAAACGGTGTGCCTGTGATTCAGTCTTCCTAGTCTTTTTCAATATTTTGAAAACTCCTGAGCATATTTTGTATTTTAAACCAATTGAGGGTCACAAATGTAGAATCTTTCATTTGTTCTTGTATTTTGAAGATTAAAAAGGTTATTCACTTAGGACCGACAAATAGGATAACTAAAGAAATGGGCTCTATAATTGTTTGTTTTGTAATCACATACTACATTTTCATTCTATAAAGTATTTTGTAGTCTTTTTATTTATATTAAGCATATTTCTTATGATGGCAATTCGATGCATGCACAAGTCTTCCTCAATGTTTTCAAAACTGACCATTTCAGATCTGCATTTCACGTTAATATCCAACCTTTTCCTCCGGCCGCCCCAGGCTACAAGCCCTTCAGGTGCACGCTGTGCCAGAAGGAGTTCCTGACGGGTTACCTTCTGAAGAAGCACATGGACGTGCACGTGAGCGAGAGGCGGTACAAGTGCGGCGAGTGTGGCAAGCTCTACAAGACCATTGGGCACGTGCGCGAGCACATGCGTGCCCACTCGGATGAGCGGCCCTACCACTGCACCAAGTGCAACAAGGGGTACAAGACTAAGGTGAGCGCGTGGGCACGTTTGATGAACTGCATCTTCATTCATCCGCTCGGTCAGATAGCTATTTAGGGTTATGATCCAATTAAGTCAATTTTGGAAGCTTGCTTAATGAGCAGGTGGAGGTTTGGGTAGTTGGCTCAAGAATGCCTCCATGAAGAATTTGGGGTTCGAACCCAGTACCTTTTCATCGGGGAGTTACCACCAGAACACACTAAACAGTAGACCTGCCCACAAAAAGTAGTCCTACTCACTCCGTCCTGCGTGTCCCTGCTCAGAACGCCGTGCAGGTCCACCTGCGCACCCATGCGGAGGACAAGCCCTTCGTGTGCCATTTTTGCCTGCGCGGCTTCCGGGAGAAGGGATCCCTGGTGCGCCACATCCGCCACCACACCGGGGAGAAGCCCTACAAGTGCACCAAGTGTGGGCGAGGCTTTGCCGAGCACGGCACCCTCAACCGCCACCTGCGCGCCAAAGGTCAGGAAACATGTGACTCGGCCCTCATGGTTTGAATACGCATGCACTTAAACCCACTAAAATCCACCTATCAGGCCCAGTCCAATTCAATGTGCAAATCAAGTTTCCGTTTCCCATACGTTATGCCTTGAGCAGAGCGAGAGTAATGGAAACAAATGAGATTAATAAATGAATCCATGGATGACTGTTTGCCTTTGATGTTTTCCCCGGTCCACTCAACGGATCCGCCTGGCGCCTCCGTCGGTGGTGCACCAGGTGGGTGCCAGAAGGAGGACGAGTCTAAGGAGGCGCACGACGACAGCGGGGGCGGGGACGAGGGGGACGAGGAGCAGCAGGAGACTGCAGACAGCCTGGCCACGGCCGCCATCATCTCAGAAGACCCCCACACCGTGTTGGTGGAGTTCTCCTCCGTGGTGGCCGACACCCAGGAGTACATCATAGGGGTGAGATAGGTGGAGGGGACAGATGGGTGGGGTTGAATAGTATGTCGTCGTCCCCCACCCCCGATATGGTAAAACGGAGTACATGAAGGCTATTTCAGTTAAGTCGTTAAGCCAGGCCTTAACTACCGCTGTTTAATTTGCCCAGTTTACATAAACCCTAACCCTAGACACAAGTGTATCAGTTTATTTTAACCCAATTTTACATAAGTATAAACATCGGCACTTTAGCATAATGGTAGTTTGTTTTTTTTCCTCCTACTTTTCACAAATACGGGTCATTTTAGATAGTGATCCTCTGTGAAATCCGCTGTTGGTCAACCCCTCTGGTCGGACACGAGTCCATTTTGTAATGAGACACTCAAAGAGGTTGTTTGTAAACGCTGCCAGTCTCATTACTCACTCCCCTGGCTTCCTCCAGACTCCAGCAGGAGAGGCGGTGCAGGGAGAGGAGGTCACGCTTATCCAAGCCACTGAGAATCAGGTCAGCATGTACACATGCACACGCGCACAGTAATTGGGGCATCACCATACCTAACAGAATCATGGCTAGCTCTGGATGTTGCTCTATCGCCAGCATTATAACAACTAATAAACTGTGTCTGTTGCTCACAGTATAAATGTTTACAGACTTTTAACATATCTTTCTATGAAAAAAACACATTGTTTTGGTGAGTAAGTTAGTTGCAACCACTATCTTTATTTTAAATGTTATTTAACTAGCGGCAAACCCTTCTCGTCCTCCTCTGTCCAGATGGGCAACCACATCATGCGGGTGGTGCAGGAGATCGTCAACCAGTCGCGCGGCGCCGGGGGCGTGGGCGGCCGCCAAATCATCGTGCGCAACACTGAGCTCGACGAGGAGGGCGCGTCCATCTCCGACTGCGGCGACACCATCACCATCGCCACGCCCGAGAGCCTGACCAAGCAGGTGGCCATGACGCTGGCCAGCGCCATCAGCGACGGCACACTGCTGGCCACGAGCGGCACCACGGTGGAGACGGTGGGCGGCACGGTCACAATGGTGACCGCTGCCACGGACGACGAAGCCGTCGCCACCCAGGAGTGCATGGAGGTGATGGTGCAACATCAGCACGGGGGGGATTTTGTCCTCTCGGCCACGGAGGAGGTGGAGATACAGACGGTGGTGGTGTGAGACCAGAGACTACTGGGAATAGAATTATGTATGGTCGCTCACCTCAAGTGTTGAAGTCTGGAGATGTAGGTGGCGGGGATCCGTCTGTGGTCCTCCGATGCTGTTAAATGAGGCCAAAGTATTTTTAAGCTTGAACTTTCATGGCAAAGACTTAATGTTTTAGTTTTGAGATTGGAAAACGGGAGTTGTGTATTTTATTTAATGATGATGCTGCAACGAAAGCTTGTGACACATTACACTTGAATTACAGACATTTAGTTTATTCCAATCAACAGGATTTTTGTGTGTGTGCTAGTGCTAATGAGATGTTGATATTATAGCATACATTAGAGTTGTATTTCTGGGAGAATGAGAGGAAATAAGGCCTTGACGGAGTTGACAGTTTTTCCTACACACAAAGGCTAGTTTGTGTTGTAGCCCAGTCTCATGTCTTTATAAGCAAAACACATACACCACATGTATACGGTGCCTAAATTGCGGTGCCAATCTTAAGGATAGGTCTGGGTTTTGTTTTTAAACCATAAAGTATTGAGATTGTTGTGTTGCAAGATTAGCACGCCACAGGAACGGCTAATATTACTTTTTTTTGTTTTTTGTTAACAGATCGCTTAGCGATTGACATAATTAGTTTTTCCTTCTTTGTGAGTTTCGATGCAGTTTAAATTAACTAGTGTAGACCTCAGAGATTTAATGTTTAAAAGTAGTTTTCACATGCATCAATCCAATTTCGGGGAAATGTTTTTCAACAGAAAATCTAAATAGCATAATGGAGACCTACTGTTGGGTAGCTTGCCTAGTTTTCAGAAGAGTATTAATTGAGTTTGTATCACCTGTTGCCCCTGGTCTAGTTAAAGCTTCTGAAATGTCATCACCTCACCAAGCAAGATCTGCATGACAATGTGTACGTTTTAGTAGGGTCTTTGTACACACAAAATGCTTCGCAAACTTACTTCGAGGTAACTGAAAGGTCACGTGATGATTTGACCGGATGTCCTTCTGAACTTCTCCACGTCAAAGAGAGTGGTATCAAAGCTAAACAGTATTTGTGGTGAGGCGAGAGATTAGTATGTGCGATTTGTCTTGCATAACAAGTGAAATGTAACAAACAAACCCAAACCTACTGGATATCAAAATAAACTGCTTTTGATAAGATGATATTCAAATTTGTTATGCATTATCCAATAATGTGTTATAGAGCTTCATGCACCTTGCAAATTTTCTAGATTAGAGACATAGGTTTGAAGTGATATTTATACGAGTTAAATGATAATTGATCTTCTACTGAAATTGTATTCTGTCACTTCCAAGGTTTGAAATTAACATTTCTTATTCATTGGAGACACTACATCCATTATCTGAAATACAGGCACACACCTGAAGTTTAACATTGTTTTTCTTTAGACCACCGTGGCAAATGCTATAAAATGGCCTCAAAGGCTCAATTCCGCACTCAAAATCATGTAACACAAATTCCGCTCACATCAATCCATGATAAAAATGAGGTTTAATTGAAAACCTTCTCTGAATTGTCAATTCCTTATCCAATCCAAAAACCCTTCCCCTGCCTACTTTCCATTCGACTTTGCTTTGCAGTGAAATTTTAACGGTGTCGAGCTACTCTAGCTATGCTTTGACATTGGTCGGCCGGTAAGAATAGCACACCTCACCAGATCATGCCTCTTGTTGGCATGAGTGAAATGTACTTGGGGACAGCTTGAGAGGTGTCATTGTTAAGCGGTAGCAGGAGTTCTGTATGTAGTGTGAGCCCACAGCATTGACACCGTAGGATTGCAAGTGTCCTCAGTGTCGACTGAAGTAGCATAGACCGACTGGATATTCTTGAATTGGATTTCTTTCATGAGAATAACTTTGTCTTGATCGTTTTGAGGGTTTGCTTTTGTTTCCTTTTAAGTCTGGGTTATTGATCGATTACAAACATGGGCATGCTGGATGCAGTCCTTGTTGCCATAAGCCACAACATCTCCTTTGTGGGTAAGTGCCTCCGAAACCTTTTGAAACTGACCGTTCTTCAAGTCTTAATAAATATGGGGATATATTCCTGATCTAATCATCTCTTCTTTTAGATGTGCCTAATTACTTCTAAAAAGTATTAAGACTATGTGTAGACCTCACAATGAAAGCCTGCAGCCCCTTAAACATGAATAAAAACAGTATATATATCACACTTGGGTAAAGGAAAATCCAAAAATGTACCCCTATAACAGTTGCCTTCCCTCATGCTCTTCCTCTCACCCACCCACCCGCTCCACCCCAGGTAAAACCTGGTGGCTACTAATGGTAGGCCTACGTCTTATTGTGGTCCTGCTGGCCGGCTTCACCCTCTTCAGTGATGAGCAGGAGCGCTTCGTCTGCAACACCATCCAGCCGGGTTGCTCCAACGTCTGCTTCAACCTGTTGGCGCCCGTTTCCCTGTTCCGCCTCTGGCTGCTCCACATCGTCCTCCTGTCTCTGCCGTACCTCATGTTCGCCACACACATCGCGCACAGGCTCCTGTGGGATCCCAACTCTGGAGCGGGCTACATGGCGATAAACCGCCATGGGAGTCAGGGAAGCCCTTGCTCCACGCCAGAGATTTCCCAGTTCCTCCTTCTTCATCATCATCATCATCATCATCATCTTCCTGGGCAGGACCCCCCCCCGTGCGTGCGGCCCGTGCCGAGCTTCCACTATGCCTACCTGCTGGTCGTGACCGTGCACATCCTGATGGAGGCGGCCTTCGTGGCGGGTCACGTCCTGTTCTTCGGGTTCTTCATCCCAAGAAGCTTCCTGTGCTACGAGGCCCCGTGCACGTCGGGCGTGCAGTGCTACGTCTCCCGGCCCACAGAGAAGACGCTGATGCTCGACTTCATGCTGGGCCTGGCCTGTCTGTCAGTGGTGCTGAGCCTGGTGGACCTTGTGGCCGGCACACGCCGGGCTCTGAGGCGGCGGAGGAGAGCGACGTCTGTGTCGGAGGCGATGGGCAAAGGAGAGCAGAGCAGCGTGTCCTCCAACGCGAGTGGTGCAGGAGACCTCAACCTCCTCTTGAACAAGAGGACGGCCAACGGGTTTGAGAGCGACATCCAAGCCACGCCTAGCTCCTCTACAGACAGTGTGCCTAATGTCGCCGCCGCGCTGAAGGGCGAGGCAGACGGTAAGGCTGGCAAGCTGACCGACGAGAAGGGCTTGCCGTGGCAACACAGTGGCAACGGAAAGATCGGGTTCTTGACGAATCCAAAAGCCATGCCGCTGCCCTTCGTCGTCCACAACCAGCAGAAACCTCCAGAGTTGGCTTCCCTGGACGGCAGCCTAGCACCGAGGCTGGAGAACTTCACCCCGGCTGACACTAGGAAACAGGGCCAGCTAGCCTCAATGGAGTCCACCTCTACCTCCAGGCAGAACTCTACCCCCAGTGAGGGTCCTGACAAGAGGGCTTGGGTTTAGAACAAAGCAAATCTCCAGAAACTGTAATGTTGAATTGTAGCTTTTAAACTGTGAATGCATGTAAAGAGTTGGTTGCTGTACCTTTTATTTAATGCAATGATCATAATAATAATCATTGTTTTTCAAAGGAATTATTATAAGGTCCCTACATGAGTTTCAAAGTTGGTTAATATTATGTGTTTATTTTCTTATTTTTAGTTTTATAGTTTTATCAGGAATAATTTAATGATGTAGAAAACAAGCCCTGGAATGTAGTTTTAACACTTGAATGCTCCTTTTATAAAAGTGGTGTATTATAGCCCCACTAGATACAAATGTGCAAATAAAAACTGGCTGGTGCCATTATGTGCCCAAGCGTTCCTCATAAATACCAGACATAAAAAAAACAAGCTAACCTTGGAGATACAGTGGTTACAGAACTCAGCTGTTGGGGTGACTGAGTTCAGCCACTAAAGACACTGACCTGACCTCTGAACCTCTGACATAGCCATGTATTCTCTCAGTCATGTCAGTCAGCCCTGACCTAGTTGAAGACGACCATCGCCATTTGACGTATTGCAACCTCCTCAACTGACCTGCATCTATGTGGTGGTCTTTCTTTTTCTATCCATGTCTGTCCATCTGTCTCCTATGTATCTGGCCAGCTAGCTACATATACAGAGCTATTACATTCGTTTTTTCTTTTTATTATTATTTAAAGTATTATACTATACTAAGTGTTTCACTTTTTTAGCTAAGCCTTTTTTAGTTTGCTAAAGGAAAGGCTACCGCCTGTGTGATATTCATTTTGACCCCTAGCGCGCGCACACACACACACACGCACACGCACACGCACACGCACACACACAAACACTCATACTGCCCCATTCTTCTGCTTTGGCATGTGGCGTGGCTTTAAGGAGGGGTGACCAAGAGTCAGGTGCCCAGAGAACAAGGCGTCTGTCCTGATGACCACCGCAAACCCAGTGACCCTACTGACGCCTAACACACTTCAGGAGGAAACTAAATACTCACCAACACACACAAACAATATGCAAGGGTTGATTTAAGTGCAAACATTCCACACACAATAATTCTAAATATGTATTCTATGCGTCGATCAAGGTAAGAGTGATTTACTTAAATAAATACATTGAACAACACATTTATATTGATTTGAGTTTAATGATTTTAAGTAGTAAGATCCTACCGGACAAAAAATAAATTATATTCATAGTCGGGTTAACTGCCAGAGAAGCTTTTTTAAACCATTTTGACAATATAATTGTATGTGATGTATGTATATACATTTATAAGATTAAGAAAGAATTCCAACCTGGCATTTTCTGGCATCTGGTGGAGGAGTTTTGATAGTTTTGCATCATTAGGCCAAATCATTAAGACTGGTTTATTTATATTTATATATATATATTCAACCTACCATATACTGTACAGCAGATTTCTAAACTCTTCCTTGTCATCTACCCATCTGTCAATGTAACGGATGAGTGCCAAATTAAGTCCTATATTGGCTGCCAAGCAGCCTCGTAATTTGTACTAGAAATAGAAATACAGTAGGTAATGTATTGTCATAAATGCAAAAATGTGATAAAAAAGAGAGTTCACACCGAAACAACTTTTCAAACGATGTTCATTTTTTTAAAAATAAATAAATGAAATAACCAAAACACAACCAATAGAGTTTATGAATGAATGTGGCTAATCAGTAGTGAAGGAATATGTGGTTGTGAGGATGGTGTATGCATGTTGAAGTGAAGTCAAACTACCAGCAGCTCTGACTGAAGGTAACCTAAAACCAATAGAAGGGAGGACCAGAGAATCATCCAACCGGAGCATGATATCATTCGGTGATCCTGCTGCTCTCTGCCCATCGGTCAGCCCAGTAGGACAGGTCAACGATAGATAGAGAGGGAGTGGTCATCCAATGTTTAGATACATAATCATCACCAGCACATTTATGTTGATTACATAATCAAGTCATTCTCACAGGCAGCTCCTTCGCCAGCGTTACTGTCCCCATGAAGTAGACGTTAATGTAACCTTGAGCTCATCCGTGGGCTATTTCTCACCTACTATCTGCTGCTCCAGTACTGAAGTTCACATACAGACACTTTAATCAGAAGAGGAGTCCCTGGACGCCACACCACGCGTTTCTGGGTCACTCCCAGGCCCTGAGAGAGGTACCCGACCAGAGGGGGGAGGCAGAGAGAGAGGGACAGAGAGAGAGAGAGAGAGAGAGGGACAGAGAGAGAGAGAGAGAGAGAGAGAGAGAGAGAGAGAGAGAGAGAGAGAGAGAGAGAGAGAGAGAGAGAGAGAGAGTGAGGGAGAGAGAGTGTGGCAGGCAGGCAGAGAGAGCGATGGGAGGTATTTATAGAAAAATGGGGCTTCGCAGTACCTTTTCTGGCAAAAGGATCATATCAGGAGCGAGTGAGTGTGTGTCCCAGTTTTTCTGTTCAGCGCTCAGCGACAGTGCTGAGGCTGTGGCCGGACCAGTCCTACCCAGGATGGGGAGCCCGGCTCACGGACGCTCTGCCGCCCTCACTCCGGGCCTCCAGCCTGCTCCTTCCGCCTGCTTCTCCGGGCTCCCGCTGCTCTGATTGACATCTGGCGGGACACTAGGAAGTAACTTTCATCAGCCTACAGATGTGACCTACAAGGAAGGCCAGATCTCGATATTCTACCCCTCCGCTCTCCAGTGTCGCCTGGGGCAGAGGCAGGGTAGGGAAGGGTAGGGTGGGGCGGGTTCCACTATTTTGGGTTCGGGGGAGGGTTCGAGTGGTGGGCAAGCTGCAGCTACAGGGTGTCAGTAGGCACCCTCAGGCTGCAAAGACCCCCCAGGCCGGGGGGTGACTAGAGAGGCTGGCCGGCACCTGCCCCGCCGCTAGCCGGGCCAGGATGAGGCGCTTTCTGAGCAGGAAGGGCCGCTTCTCTCTGCGCCAGAGCGTCAAGTCTGGCCCCCGGTGCGCCTCCAAGGACTTCTGTAAGTCTCTTACTTGTTCTGGTTCTTGTCCATGTTGTGTATCTTCTTGCTCCTATTCTTCTTCGACTTTTTCCTTACCTACCTCTCTATCTTCCTCTTAGTCTTCTTCCTCTTCCTCCTTTCTTATCAATCTCTCTCTTGTCATGCCGTCACACTTCCTTGTTGGGGAATATGACTCGAGACAAGGCAGCAGGGGGAGGGTTTATCTGGGTCGCTGGCGTTGTGTAGAAAAGCAAAGTCCCTTGAGTATTACATTTATCACTTTGTTTTGTCTCCGGGATTGGTTTGAGTCCTGGGGTCAAGAGGAAATATACTGCTGCTTCCTAGTCCGCAACCTGCTATTAATCTGCTGCCCTTTTCGATGGGAGCAATGGCGTTATTCAATTATTATGTTTTCACTATCAAGTGAGTCTAAAGACATGCAGCTCTACGAGGGTTTGTGACGGGAACCGGTAGACTAGAGGTTTCGTAAGGTATGTGTATGTGTCCCAATTCAGGTGACCTTTTGAACTACTGTTCATCCAGAGGACAGTCCATGAAGGGTAGAGCTAAATAATTTAGCTGACATTTTACATTTTGTTGAAATAAAAGCTTGAAAAGAGACCTGTTAAGTCAAGAGTTGAGCAACATAGAAATTAAATGATAAAAACGGGATTATAAACTAATTTATTGGCTTTCATGGCCTTCCGCTTCAAACCAAAGCTTGAATTCGATCTGCCTTACATTCCTTCACCTTCACCTCCCCCCACTGCCTTTCCATTGGTATCTAATCAGCATGTCTTCTTAGAATCTGTTCTTGTTAATAACTCATTTGTCAGTACAGAGCAGCACAAACCAATAATTGACTGTGCATTTTATTCTTTGTATGCCAGTCATACTATTTCAATATAATTCTGCATCCGGAAGTTGCCTTGTAAAGAATAATCCTTATTAAGCTAGTGGCCAATTTTGTGAGTTCGGTTGGTAAACATTCTAGAACCTTTAGAAACATTTTGCAAAAGTCAACAAAATATTTTTTTGTCCTACATTCCATTCCCATCCAGGTAGCCTGTAGAGTGAGTTTTGATTTAATTCATTTTTTTCCAAATTACTAGTCTCAGAAATGAGACTTTAGATTGAAATCAAATTTTTTGGTATCCCTTCTTGGCAATAGAAAACTCTGGTAAACTAAACCTTGCCATAGAAGGATGAAAGACCAGCTAAGACGTCCTGTCCTCACACCAATGTCCTCAGACAAAAGTGTCTTTAAACGCTTAAATTCAAACCTGTATAGTGGACTGGCCACTGTAGAAATAGGTTTGTGACATTTGTTCTTCTCATACCTAAATCTCACACTAATAAATTAGTTTATCTTTAGAAGAGCACATCCCAAAACAGGAAACTCCGCCCATTGCACCTTCTGGTGTCTAACCCCCCCCAAGCTATAGCATTGTTGAACATCTGGATCTGAAATTAACCCACACCCAACTTATTTGTATGACTGCTGGGTTTAAAGGTCTATGCAAGGGGGCTCTGGGCTTATTGGCTGAGTTAGGGTTATTGATGTCCTGAAGCAACTTCTTAGCTTGTGTTCAGACCAACAGGGATGACTCATTTTGTTTGTAGCACAATCCAAGAGGCACATGACTCGGTGGGACGCAGACAGGTGGCCTCCATAAGGCTGCGGCTCTTGGCCTCAGTGGACGTGATGGATGTGAAGCAGCAGAGATTAACTGGAGAGCTCTGGTAGTAGGGCGCCGGCGTCTCTCCTGCAGCAGAAGAATGAGGCCAGTGAGGACCAGGGGAGGGCCAGCAGATCAGCTATTGGGCCGCTAACGTTAACTCTTTACTCCAACCCCCCACACCCTCTTCCTCTCCCAACCCCACCCCCTCACCGTCCGCTGTCATGGCTGTCCGTCACCCGGCAACACATGTCTTGCATTGTCACTCTTTTCTTATTTTCAAGGTGAGATATTTTACTTTTGCCAGAAGTTTACTTTTGCCACAGTCCTTGAGGTGTCCTACTTTAAAATATAAATGGCCTGGCCTTCATTTCAGTGGCTGAATGAAGCAGCAAAACTGATCCTGCAATTTTAAATACAAAGTGCCTGTGTACAAATAACGTATACACGCCGAGTATAGTAATGAGTATAGTGGAGTTCTTGGACTAACTTTAGTATATCCATTGGGAGAAGTTTGGGTAAAAAGGCATTTTGCTTTTCACTGGCCATGATGAAGACAACATATGCAGCAAAACGTTTCAGTATCTAAAACTTTTAAGGGGCTGGCCACTATCTGCTAACACAACAAATAACGGTGATATTATTCTGTTAACATTGAACATTGAACATTTCTAACATCCATTAGAAATAGTTGTTAGGTTAGCTTTGCATCACTTCTCCTATACACTAATAAGTTAAAGGCTAACTATAACATGAATAAAGGGTTAACTATACAAATACAATTCTTGACATCTTTGTGTGTGTGTGTCTTGATCCCTCCAGACCTGGGCCTGC
>NC_079413.1:12893587-13003587 GCF_026213295.1 Gadus chalcogrammus
ACAAATCGTATAGGATAGCCCTCATTAGGCTGAATTTGATTAATACAATGCGGCTAAGAAAGCTCATTTTTTTTAGGTGAAATTTAGCTCCCTTCCGAGGGATGCAGATATTTCGTTGTAACACGTCTTTGATATCCTGTAGATCCTTTTCCTAAAAAACGGAGCGCACAACATGACGCAGAACTAATCTGTGCTCAGCAGTAACTTCCATTATGCAGGAGCTCTTCCACAGGGAAACCGAACAAACACCTTCCTTACTGCATAGCTTAACCTATTATTGAACCATTGAACTATAAGAAGTAGTTTCACATTCTAGCACATTCTATTCGAGAGAGAGAGAGAGAGAGTGTGTTAAATTTAAGTACACCTCTGCCTTTTAACAATTCCAAATCAATCTGCTAAAAAGCCAACACCAACAACCACAGTCATATACAACTACCGACCAGATGTGGCGTTACGTCACCAAAAGAATTTGCTCAATGCTCCGCAGAAGAATATTTTTATTACAGCTGATTAGGTTGATTAAAACCAATAACCTTTAAGATGAAAATAACTAACATTGAATCATCGTTTGGCATCATTATAGACTTAGACTTTAGACTTTTACTTTATTGTCCCCTGGGCGAAATTCTTTTTCACTCCATGGTACATTTGTGGGCCGCACGCCGACAGACAGTAACAGATATACAGCATACACAACAAAACAAAAACAGCATCCAGAAAAAATGCTGACAAAATATGTAAATATTGTGGAACAGGAGTGAGTTATCTCGGCATTTTATTTAAGGCTGCTATGGCTGCAGGCACCAGGCATTTGCCATAGCGTGCCCTCCTGCACAACAGGGACCTGTACCTGCGTCCAGAGGGCATGATGGTGAAGTGGCAGTTGAGTGGGTGTGAGTTGTCCAGTGCTATTGTGGATGCGATGCGTGAAATGCCCTTTGGTTAAGCTCTGACAGTGTGGGTGTGGGGAGACTGATTAATTTGGCAGCTTTGTTAGTGACACGTGTGAGAATGACCCCATCATGTTCTTTCCTTCAATATATTTATATAGGGCTATTTAATTTTTTAAGAATATATCTGACAATATGGGCTACAAAAAGGAAAAGCTTTGATGTGGAAATCGGTTAAATGGACAGCTGTTAGGTATTGAACAGACAGTATTGAGATTTTTTATTGTATTGTATTGGCACTTAAGTATGAAGTACAACATCTAAATACTGTCAGTTCTATATAGAGCTAGGTGATCATGGTCATCATCATGCTCCTGACTCTTTTGTTTTTCATGTTAATTGTTGCCTGGGTTGACAAAACAATCCTTAACATCATGGTCATTGAATGGTAGAGTTAGGGTTATTAGGGTAAGGGTTAGGGAACTCTCGGATCGAGCACCCTTACTCTGCTCTGGGGGGAGATGGCACAGACCCCGGGCTGGACACCAAAAATTGAATGTGGTGAAATTATACGATGTTTCTTGTTTCGTAGAGAAGATATACTGAAGAGTAGATGAAACTCTCAGAAGGGGATTTTACTAAGTGTATTTCTAACCGTTTACTATTGCGAGTTTGTGTTTCCTAACTATGTTTGATTAATTCAAGAGACTAGGGTTAGGGGTTACATACATTATCTGGTTGTAGTCCTCAGATACGCTGACTCAATTTCAGGCAGGAATCAGTTTGTTCTTCTAGTAGTTCTGATTTGTGGTTGATGCCTCTGGATGTTCATGTGCATGATGCAATTCCAGAGTATTTCCTTAGAGAAAGAGTAGTTTGGAGTTAGATTTCTGTATCGATGTTGCTGACATCACAAACATACACCTGCACCCTCTTTCTCTCTTTCGCTCCCTCTCCCATCCCTCATAGGTGTGTGTGTGTGTGTGTGTGTGTGTGTGTGTGTGTGTGTGTGTGTGTGTGTGTGTGTGTGTGTGTGTGTGTGTGTGTGTGTGTGTGTGTGTGTGTGTGTGTGTGTGTGTGTGTGTGTGTGTGTGTGTGTGTGTGTGTGTGTGTGCGCGCGCGTGTGTGTGTGTGTGTGTGTGTGTGTGTGTGTGTGTGCGTGTGTGTGTGTGTGTGTGTGTGTGTGTGTGTGTGTGTGTGTGTGTGTGTGGGTGCATTTGTATGTGTGTGCCACTCAATCAACATCTCCCCCCACACCACCAAGGAGGTCTATTTTAACAGCAGCCTACTTCTTTTAATAATTCCTGCATAAACTCTTTCTCTCTGTCTCTCTTTCTCTGTCTCTCTGTCTCTCATGTCTCTCATTGAAGCTAATATTGGAAAACCTTGTGGCCAGATTGTGTCTTAGCAGGAGTGTTTTTGCATAGGAAAATATATATTGGTGTTATAACTAAATATTTATATATTGTAATTATTTTCTCAAAATGTTACTTGTTGCCAATTCCCAACTTATTTATTTGTTATCTGTGAGATGAAGACGAGAGACGGTGGGGGAGATGACAGTTTTTAAGGGGAAGCGGGGTTAGAGATTACGCGTAGGATGCCTGAATGGCCAAAAACGCCACTGTGCCTTAGTTATTATTAGCTAACTGTATGAATTTTATTAATCATGGGTCTATTATGAGAAAATGTGTAGACTGTATTCATCCGTGTGTGTGTGTGTGTGTGTGTGTGTGTGTGTGTGTGTGTGTGTGTGTGTGTGTGTGTGTGTGTGTGTGTGTGTGTGTGTGTGTGTGTGTGTGTGTGTGTGTGTGGGCATCTGCGCGTGTGTGTGTGTGTATGTGTGTGTGTGAGTGTGTGCATCTGTACGTGTGTGTGTGTGTGTGTGTGTGTGTGTGTGTGTGTGTGTGTGTGTGTGTGTGTGTGTGTGTGTGTGTGTGTGTGCGTGCGCGCGCGCGCGTGTGTGTGTGTGTGTGTGTGTGTGTGTGTGTGTGTGTGTGTGTGTGTGTGTGTGTGTGTGTGTGTGTGTGTGTGTGTGTGTAAAACTGTAAAAGACTAATGATAATGGGTAAATAATGGCCTTATTACAAGACACCCTGTCGGTGCCAAGAGGGACACCAGATTGTAGATTGTTAAATTGATAACATATGGAAGTCACAATGCTTAACATATTTCCGGTTCCCAGACACACACACTCAGTGAATTGGCCTGCATACGCTATTCCACAGGGGCCCTCGCTGCCGCTCCTCCACTCTCTCCCTGCTCCCCTGCTCCTTCCTTCCTTCCCTCTCATTCTTAGTCCTCCTCATTCTACCTCTGCGAAGAACAAGACGCGTTATTCACTGTCTCCTGCCAGCGATGGGGGATAACTGAATCTCTTCTTGGTGCGAGGGCAGGTGGGTGGGTTATCCTTCAATGTGGGCCAGGATGGAGTGGCCATCCCTGGGTCTGTCCCGGCAGTCACTCCCCTGGAGGGAGGAAGAAGAGGAGGAGGAGATGGATGGATAGCCGGGAGAAATTGAAGAAAGTTTACATGGGGAGAGTTTGTAGGGAACGTTGAGACGCTAGCTTGCACCGACCTGGGGATCTCGAAGGGCAGGGTGTGGAGCGATGGACGAGTTTTTCCTTTCCTTTTTACTTTTCTCTCTCTCTCTATCTGTCAGAAGAAATCCTTTTCCATCTGCGACTTTCTAGTTACTTTATTAGCCTGTACCAAGCTTTTGTTCGGAGATTTGGGATTTCCTCGAAGTGTCTTTCGAGGAAGTGTTTTTTTTATATAGATTTATTTGTACATTTTTTGGAACCAACTTCATGAGTGAGGTGGCGGAGGGAACGCTTGCGTCGCTGTTCTGAGGAGCATCTTCTGTGAGGCCAAGGAGAACAATGGGAAGAGACAGAAGCGTCTCCAGACACTTTCGGTAGGGTACTTTCTTAGTCAATCTCTGATCTCGTTGGTGTTTAATGGCGGGCCTCGTTCTGATTTTATAGTTGAGGCTTGAGTTCAAAAAAATATTATTTTTGAAATTTCAATCAATATCCATCGAGCTTTTCAAGACAATCCCTGAACTCTGACTGTGTCTTCTATGTGAACTAAAGTAAATTTAAACTCTTATTTAGCTCTCCTCTCCCTGCTTTCCTTTTAATTATAACACACTTCTTGTTCATAACAACTGTAATCTAGCTTCATGGTTATAGCTGGCAAGCTCACAGCTGATATCACGACTCGCATCATCGCTAGTTGGCTCTGCTTACGAGAATGATGGCTCCTTAATGAGTTTCAAGGTGTGCTAACGAGAGGGATGGCTCCTTTAACAAGTTTCCAGGTGTACTAACGAGAATGATGGCTCCTTTAACACGTTTCCAGGTGTACTAACGAGAATGATGGCTCCTTTAACAAGTTTCCAGGTCTTCTAACGAGAATGATGGCTCCTTTAAAGAGTTTCCAGGCTGTACCAACGAGAATGATGGTTCCTTTAATGAGTTTTGTTGTTATTCAGGCCCCTCTGTGTGTCGTGTCCCTGATCCAGCCCTGCTCCTCCCTTGAATCTAATTATAGCATCCTACCGGCCTCCTTCTAATCGAGGTCACCCCAAGTCCTACATCCTACATTCAACAAAGTTTCTTGGTTGAATCGACTTTCTTTTTTGCTCATTCATGTTTGCCGAGAGCCAGTCATGGTGACCAGACGATTAAGGGTCTTGCTGAATGCAGGATACAATGACATTGAAAGGAGCAAATGTTTGGAACGAGTCTCGTCGCTGACATTCTGCAAATATTGATGAATAAATAATAAATAAAGCAAATGTAAGTATTTCATTTTGAGAAATTGTTCAACTTCTACTGAGCTAAGCGGAACAGCTGTGGTGGGAATTGAGGGCACTTTTAAAAGTTCTGTGGCCTACATTGAACTCAAATCAGCCAAATATCTTCGTGATATCTTTACACTTGGTATGTGACCCTGGCCTAGAAAGATTTCTAGTTCAAACCCTCCATCTCTCTTGTTATTCATCTGGTTCTTTCCTCTTTTATGGCTCTATTTTTTTTCACCCTCTATACAGTGTTTCTCTCTCTCGCTGTCTTTATCATTATTGATGTGTCTTTCAGTAAATTCATTCATTCACACTCAACATTATGCCCCTAATGTTTCAATACGTAGTAAGCTAGCTATGCAGCTTGTACTTGCTGTATAGTGTTTGTCCTGTGGGTGGCGATGTAGAGCAGACCCTTAAGTCTTTTATGGATTTTATTTTTATTTTTATTATTAGTATTATTAGTATATTATTTAGTATTATTATTACTATTATTATTACTACTATTATTATTAATATTAATAATAAATAAAATATCTGTTTTTTGCTGAGGTCTACTAAAAGAAAAGTACCTCAGATGATTTAATATCATAGCCGGAAGGAATATACATTCTGGTGCAATACAGATCATGTATAATAATAGTCCATATCAATTTAATATGATAACATTGAAGCATGAATGTCCTTATTCTTGTAAATACAGATTCAGGTTCATACACATTGCTCTGCGACTAAGAGACAGACTAGTAGTATCTTCTTGCTTAAGTATTTGTACCTATGTATGTGTTTGAGACATAATACCCTTAAGCTAAGAGCACATTTTCTGCATTGATTATAAGTGTGTGAGCCAAAGCCTCCATTTTGTTCTAAATTCTGAAGAACCACTCCCAAGGTAGCCGCTACGCTGAGCAACAGTTCTCTATGAATAAGTTTCAACCGGTTTCCTGTCTTTTAAGATGGAATTTGAATCGGTACCTACTAATTGACAGCACTATAAGATTACCTCAAGTGCAACTATTGCATTCCAATTATGTAAAAGTCTGTAAAACATTATGGGAATAGTTCATGGGAATAGTTCACCTATTACTACAGGCCACCATGAGTCTGTGCACATATTCAGTATGCACCAATGTTTGCAACTCGCCCAAACCCATGAAAACATGAGAATTGAAATAAAGACAAGGAAAACAATTTTAGAGACAGCCTCGTAAACACTATATTAATCAGAATCCTCTCCGTTATGAATCCTGATGAGAAAGATCTTGTGATTTAGTGCTCACTATTAGCATTGGAGCAGGCTTCAAGTCAAGCCGTTTTACTGTATTGGTATCAGTGTCAGACATCCATAATCACCTGCACAGCCCCTGTTTCACTGACAGAGCTTTTCAGCCAGCCAGCCAGTGTGAAGTCATACTCCCACCGGTGAGGATATGAGCTGAGCCTCTACATCAGAGGGATGATGAAACAGCCCAAGAGATATTGTCTCAGAAAAACAGATGAAAGAAAGACAGAGGGTGGAGCAGAACATATGTGATTGTCGCATTGTTTTGAGGGAAAAGCACTCTTGCTGGAGGAATATATGCAGGATGATGGTAGGGTGTGTAGGGTTAAAAGGACAGCATTAAAGACCAATAAAGGACAGCATTGAAGACAGTCATTGCGTTTTGAAACAATCACTTTGTCCCCGCATTTCTGTCACTAGTTTCAATTTACCTATATAAAATAATTGTCCCATCCTAGCAGAGAATATTCTCTCATGTGTGCATGTGTGTGCGTGTATGTTCGTTTGTGTGTGTATTTTTGTTTGTGTGTGTGTGTGTGTGTGTGTGTGTGTGTGTGTGTGTGTGTGTGTGTGTGTGTGTGTGTGTGTGTGTGTGTGTCAGAAAGTGATAATGGTGCACTGGGTGCATGCATAGATTTCTGTACAAAGAACAATGAGTAAGATATGGAACTAGAAGTAGTGTCCTGTATTAAAGGAAGAGAAGCTGGGAGCTGGGAGGAGAGAGAAGGAGCTTGAGGGAGGGACGGAGGGATGCAGGAAGAGAGAGAGGAATATAGTAGAGAGTGAGGAAGGAGTGATCATACGAGAGATAGTTTACGTAGGAGGGGTTGGGAACTGATGTTTTCTCCAAGTGGTGGCAGAAGGACTGTGTGCTTTCCTGGCTGTGAGGATCCGGACGTTTACCTTTACATGGACAACAGATTCTACTCATCTAATAACAAGCTCCTAAGATCTCACACACGCATGCACGCACACACACACTGAGACACCGCAAAGGTGCACAGAACACTGAAATATTCACATGCATGCATGCTTACGTAGCCCAAGGCACATGCCTACGCCCAACACACACACACACACACACGTGCTCTTCACCACACACACCACGCACACACACTTGCAAACAAGGCCTTGTGTGGCGATCCCATGAGGATATCATGAACAGGAGCTATTTTTGAACCAATTATGTGGATCTTACAGCTGGACAAAGACGTACTGTGAAAATGGAAGAAGCTTTTATTTTTCATCTTTATTCTTAAGAAGACAAGAACACTCTCAGAGATTAGTTCAGTTACCGGATTTGGGATTGGTACCGGACAATTGGGAAGGATTGTTCCTAAAATATTTTTTTTACAGTTCAGTGTTTTCATTTTCTGGTCAATAGTGTAAATTGCACAAGAATCAGGTTTGAATTAGCTGCCAATATTAGTTTGTAATATAAGTTGTAAAATTGCTGGTAATAATAGTTGGTGATATGGGCTGGTGATAATGGTTGGTAATATTGGTTGGTAACATTCGTTGGTAATGTTGGTCTGTTATATTAGTAAGACACGACTTTGAGAGAGAATTATTGAGTGGCTCCACCCAGGCTCCTCTGCTGCACGGTGTAGTGGACCTGACTTGTTTCATAATCGGCCTGACAGGAATTCTTTGCAAGCAGGATGTATGCGTTACTTTCTTCTTCTTGTCAGGATTGTCGCAGTGTAAGAGACCTCGCTCGGGAATTAGTTGGTCAATACTGATAAGAGCCCCCTTCTCTTCGAGCCTCTCTCCTACACCCTGAACCTCTGAGCTGCTCCCTTAACCCTTCCCCGCGTCGGGTCAAGAGGTCGAGACCTTCACTGTGCTTACTGTGTGACACTTAGCGTCCATGTCCGCTATGTTCGCCAGGATCTTCATTCCCAAGAAGCACCGGGAGCGCTTCGACGACGTGGTGTCCCAGAGTCTGATGAGCCGCATCAAGGGGCGGAGCTTCAGCGACCCCAGCCGCAACCGCCTTCGCCGCAGCCGCAGCGAAGACCACCCGGAGCGCCTGCTGGTGTCCACGCGTGCCAGCTCTGTGCCGCGCACACACGCCGAGGAAGGAGTCATGCCCACCCGTGGCATGCGGAAGACCACCTCCCTCATCGCTGGGCATTCCGCCGGGGGCCCCATGGCAACCACCAGCTGCAGGTCAGTGACCTCCGACCCACAATTGATTGGATTGGTGTTGTTGAGAGATACTTCAAGTTTCTTCATATGTGTTTGTGTGTGTGTGTGTGTGTGTGTGTGTGTGTGTGTGTGTGTGTGTGTGTGTGTGTGTGTGTGTGTGTGTGTGTGTGTGTGTGTGTGTGTACATGGGCTTGCGTGCGTGTGTGCGGGTGTGGGTGTGTGTTTGTGTGCATGGATGTTTATTTGTTTGTCTTCTTCTATATGTGTATCACTGTTAATACAAAACCCTCCCTCCCCCATACACACATATACAGCACAGGTTAATCATATAAAGACAAAAAAGACAAAAAGTTCATCAGATGTGTCAACTCTGTGGCGTTTATAGGAATTCAAATGTAAAAGATTAGCACAAGAGGGCAAAAGGCAACATTAATACATCTGAAAAAACTGTCCCCACCGGTCGTCATAGTTTTTTCTATTTAGTCATTTACCTTAATTTGCTCTCCCCACCCTGAGTGAAACAAATGGCAAAAATAACCTAACCTAAGGTGTCCAAAAACATATTTAAGTGTGGTAGTTGAGGTGAACCTTCCGTGGTTCTAGTCAACTTTCCTACCAATTTCTTCGAAATTGGCTTTAATTTGCTTTAACTGCTAATGAGTGGTCTCATGTCTTCATAAATAAGTAGAGTAGTGATATAATGCATTCTGGGGATAAGCTGACCATATTTAAAAAGGGCTCTCTGTATGCAGAATTGGGGTCTTAAAGTCATCTGCACAACAGGGCATACCGTCTGTGGTCTGCAAATTGGAGTCCCATTGTTTCGGAAAGGGCGGGAAAAGCTTCCTAATAAAGCAAATAGATCTCTATTAGCTTATGTAATTACCGAACTAAAAGCATATAGAAATCATGGTGTAAAATATCTCTTCCTTATTATAACACCACTCTCACTACTACTAGTCCCACAAGGCTGCAAACTTGTGCAAAGTGTCAGCAAATCTGAGGACGGTATTGAGTTTCTATGGTAACCACATTCCGCCCATAATTTTATGACTTGCAGAGGTATAGTATAAATAAATGATCCCTGCTATACACTCAATATTACAAGCATGAATAAGTGCTAAGTGCTCTCTCTCTATATATATATATATATATATATATATATATATAAATATATTTCTCTCTCCCTCTCACTCACTCGCTGTCTCTCACTCAATCTCCCCCCCAGGACAGTGAGGGTGTGCAAGGGCAACTTGAGCTTTGGCTTTACACTCCGAGGCCATGCTCCTGTCTGGATTGACTCAGTCATCCCCGGTAAGCTAACGGTAATAGTGACCCGTTGCATACATTTGTGTGTCCAGAAAGGAGCACGGCTTTGCTCTCTAACTATGTGTGTCTATGTGTGTTGCGCTGCCATCATGCAATGGATTGATGATGTGATTGGCCAACAGGAGGAGTCTTATCATTATGGGAGTGGCTTAGAGAAAGCAAATGACCTGGTATCTGTAGCTGGCAACTGGGCAAGGAGGTAGGGGATAGGATAGTCCAGTTGTAGTGGAAAGCATATGCTCTATAGAAAATAGATAACGTGAGTCATTTAGCGGCTAGGCTGTTCCAATCCTAGCTGAACGATACCGGGTTCAATCCCCCTTATCTGAAGCCTCACCTGTAGGTGTCTTTCAGCAAGATAACCCCTATTCTCACTCTGTCTTTCTCTCTCTCTCTTTCTCTTTCTCTTTCTCTCTCTTGCTCTCTTTCACTCTCTCGCTCTCTTTCTCTCTCTCTCTCTCTCTCTCTCTCTCTCTCTCTCTCTCTCTCTCTCTCTCTCTCTCTCTCTCTCTCTCTCTCTCTCTCTCTCTCTCTCTCTCTCTCTCTCTCTCTCTCTTTCTCTTTCTCTTTCTTGCTCTCTTTCACTCTCTCGCTCTCTTTCTCTCTCTCTCTCTCTCTCTCTCTCTCTCTCTGCAGGCAGCCCAGCTGACAAGGCGGGTCTCAAACCGGGGGACCGCATTCTGTTTCTGAACGGACTGGACATGAGGTGGGGCTGAGTCTGCTCTCCTAACCCTCAATAAACAACAACCCCCTTTAGGCATCCATGAGCAAGAATCCTAGCCCCTTCCTGCTTCTTAACATGTATCAGTGTAGGACACATTGGATAAAAGTGTCTGCTTAAACGGATAAACACACACATCCAAACATATTCAACCACTTATCCGGGGTTGGGTCGTGGGGGCAGCATCTCTAGCAGGGGAACCCAGACTTCCCTTTCCCGGGTCACATTGACCAGCTCTGACGGGGAATCCCGAGGCGTTCCTAGGCGAGGCTGGCGACATAATCTCTCCACCTAGACCACCTCAACAGACTCCTGTCTAGACAAAGGAGCAGCAGCTCTACTCTGAGTTCCTCACTGATGGCTCAGTGAGGATGGATCTCAAAGCTTGGCCTTCCGGCTCAGTTCTCTTTTCTTCCCAATGGTGCGGAAAAGCGATTGCAATACTGCCCCCGCTACTCCGATTCCCATCCTAATCTCACATCCCATCGCACTCTGACTCGCGAACAAGACCCAGAGGTACTTGAACTCCTTCACTTCGGGTAAAGAGTCTGATATATTCCCCTCCTAGTGGAGGGGAATGAATCAGACTTACTGCCGAGAACGTGGACACAGCTCTCGCCTTCAGGGTACAGAGATTACAAAGATACTCATGTAGACTTGATGGGCATACTCCAAGGCCCCCTCCAGGATCCTTGCGAGAGTGAAGAGCTTACATCTGACATTCGACTATTGGCCGAACCCTCCTTTTCCACCATCTTGGAGTAGGCTTTTTCCAGGCTGAGTAGTGTGATACCCCTATAATTGGCACACACACTCTGGTTCACCTTGTGAACACGGGAACGACCACCCCGGTTTGCCACTCCTTTAAAGAGTCGGGTCAGCCAAGACAGCCCCTTCACACCCAGAGCTTTCAGCATTTCTGTCTGGATCTCATCAATCCTTGGGGCTTTACCATTGGGGAGTTGTTTGACTAAAGTGACTTCCCCCAGGGGAATTGAGGAAGAACCCCCATCAGCCTCAAGATCTGGTTGTAAAATAGAGGGTGTGTCAGTCGGATTACCTCCTCCACCGTCCGACTACCTCCTCATTTGAGGTCTACAAGTCCCATCCTTACTATACACAGCTGGGATGGTTCCCCGTGGGGCTGGACAGTTTTCCATAAGCACCCGCTGCTTTGCCTCTGACACAACAGTGGCTGCAGCCGCAACCCTGCAGCTTCCCCCTTCCCCTGATCCAACATACCACCAGACTGTGGTCAGTTGTCTAACCCTCTAATCACCCGAGTGCCCAAAACATGCGGCCTCAGATCGGATGATACGATCACAAAATCGATCATCGATCTTGGTCCTAGGGTGCTCTGGTACAAGGTACACTTATGAGCATCCTTATGTTCGAACATGGTGCACTTTTAGTGGCGTATGGTGGCATAAGTATGTGAGACTCAAGTTGTTTCAGGGTGTTTTGGTGACCTACAAAATAGCAGGGAGGGACAATTTGTGAATAAAATTTATACAAATCCACCAGTGGTTGTATATTGTGTATTGCATTGCACTTTGAAAGCTGGTGGGCAGCATGGCTTGGACTACAAGGGCAGAAGGAGAGGATGCAAAGCCAATTAGTCAAACCAGCCCTACTCTAGATTTGTAAAACTAAATAAAAAAATCTGGGCCTGCCATAGGTCCTTTTTTTGCCCTCAATGACTGAAGCTATTGGTTGTAATTTGGCTATGTTTGACACAAGACCAAGATATTTTTTAAGTGATTTCAGAATAACGGCATGTGTAGCTCCACGTTTTCGCCACCCTTTCAGCCGGCTTGGTATGTGTGTTCCCATGTAGGACGTGTTCCCATGAGAAGGTGGTGTCCATGCTGCAGGGCAGTGGGGCCATGCCTTCGCTGGTAGTGGAGGACGGCCCGGCCTCCTTCTCCCTGGTAGAGCAGCAGGAGCTGGTGGGAGGAGGAGGAGGAATCAGCGGAGGGGGTCCACCCATGGAGGGCTCCCGCTCCCCGGTGTTGAGCTCCCTGCAGTGGGTCGCTGACATTCTGCCTCCCAGCATCAGGGTCCACGGCCGCACCTTTGGCCAGCAGTTGGAGCACCTGCTGACCATCCAGGAGAGGTACACTATCTGCAAGGCCCTGGAGAACTTCTTCCAGCACAGGTGAGACCCGGCAGCAAGCGTAGGGGGATTGAGTGTAGGAATGTTTAGCTGAAAACGGTGTTGACTGCTGCCCGTAGCTAAGAGACGTCACCATCGCAGCTACATTGAAGGGGCCAAGATTGGCTTGTTAACAAAGTGTGTGATGTAGCATTTACAATTCCCCAACTAAGCAATTCTGCAGTTTTCGTCAAGGGCTCATTTATGTTGAGTACAAAAAAGTATAATAATAATGATAAGATTCATATGAATTTAACAGTAACGCAAAGAAATAATATAAAAAACAAAAACCGTTAAGTCAAGATGAAAATATTGTTAGCATTCAATATGTCCTATACTTATTCCACTATCTTTCCTATCGTCTCTTTCCCTGTATTAGTTTATTTATGTATCTATCGATCTAGTCTCCTTCCAATATTTGTAATTTATGACGTTGTTTTCCTCTTTCTGCTGTTTCCTCGTCAGCAGGAACGTTGACACTCTGATCGTGGATGTGTTCCCGGTGTTGGACACCCCGGCCAAACAGGTGATCTGGCAGTTCATCTACCAGCTGCTCACCTATGAGGAGCAGGAGCACTGCCAGAGCAAGATCACGCGCTTCCTCGGGTTCAAAGCCTCCGCAGGTGTGTGTGTGTGTGTGTGTGTGTGTGTGTGTGTGTGTGTGTGTGTGTGTGTGTGTGTGTGTGTGTGTGTGTGTGTGTGTGTGTGTGTGTGTGTGTGTGTGTGTGTGTGTGTGTGTGTGTGTGTGATTGTATGTATATATATATATAGACTTGACTTGACAACATCTTCAGTTTGACTGGCCTTGTTCACTTTGGGTTCCACCAACACCCCCCCCCCTCCCCCCCAATGTGTTTTCCAGTCCCCCCTCCACCGCCACCGCCCCCCCCTCCCCTAGAGCATGATGGGGCCCCTGAGCCCCACCGGCGGAGCAGCTCCATGAGGGTGACCGGCACCACGTACCGTAGCAGCGTCAGGGGCCGCAGCTCTGACGACCTGGTCATAGGCACCCATCTGGGGATGGGTACGAGAGCCTTGAGGGCTGGGACCAGTTTGGGATGTTATCTTTCAAGTTCAGCATCTTCTTCATGATCATCATCGTCATCATCATCATCATAATTGTTTGCGTCATCATCTTCTTCATTCTCACAATTGTTTCACAAATCCCCACAGTTAAAGTTATGTATTATTTATTGCTTTAATTCATCTCTTATTAAAAAACGTTGTGAGCTTTTGTTATTTTGATTGGTTATTGATGTTTGTCCCTGAATTGGATTAAAACTGAATTGTTAGGCTTTTTTAAAATCCCAATACCTGGGCATTTACTACCACTAGAAAGGTGGTTACCAATTTATGATTGTATTACAAGCTTACATTGAATATGAAACATTGCTTTGATTCCTGCTTTTCAGTAGTTCTTATCAATTAGTCACTTAGTCCCTTAAACACAGATCATTCGGATCATTATCACGGATGACTGACTGAGATGTGGTTCTACGTCCAAGGTTACCGTGGAGAGCCAGTGCTGGAGACGGGGATGAGGCTGGCTCCGGGGGAGAGACAGTCAGGGGACGGCACCTCCCTGCCTGAGACCCCCAACAACCTCACCAATGTACTTCCCAAGAAAAAAAGGCCATTAACAAAGAACCACACAAAAATACAAAAAAAAGACAGACTAGAAGACGTAACCTTTTTAAACACTCTTGTAACCATAATCATGTAGTGGCTTGGGTGTTCGACTCCCATCCGAAAGGAACTGGGTTCGATCCCCAAGTTTGACAGGCTACTTGTAAGCTTCCTTGAGCAAGATGGCTCCCCCCTACCTGCTTATCACCTGTATCTGAATTCACTGTATGACATTTCTTGTTTTCAAGCATCTGCTTACTGAATTAATAATAAAGCGGTACACTCTTCCCCATTGCTCTACAAAGCTGTCAGCAGTGTACGCAGAGCTGGAGAACATGTATTCGTCCAAGAGGTCCAAGTCCCTGAAGAACCGCCCTCCCCCAGCCCAGGACAGCCTCCTCGAGGTGGAGCCCATCTCGCGCACCTCCTCCCCCACAATGCTCGCCAGCACAGGTGGGGAACTCACCCCTCACCCGTCCATACCCCTGTTCCCGATTATTAATCCCTATTAATCATCCCTATCATTTTGTTTCTTTGCAGGCGGTCGCAAGGGACCCCCACCGCCGCCCACATCATGGCCAGAACCAATGGCCAGTCCCCCGGATGCCCCGTTCTACAGCTCCGGGATGCCCACCCAGATCAGTGCTGAGTCGAACCCTTACGTAAGCCTGGACAGCCCCCCGCCCTCGCCGCCCAACCCCCCAGACTACCCCCCAAGCCCTGTGGGGCATCGCAGCAGCAAGCGGCGCTACACCTTCTCCAAGCCGCCCCGGTCAGAAGACACCGATCGCTTCCTGGACGCCCTCAGTGAGCAGCTGGGACAGAGGGTGGCCATCGTCGACGATTTCCTGAGTCCTGAGAATGACTACGAAGAGGTAGGCTGGCATGTCCCTGGAGCAACCAATCAAACTGTAAGTTAAGCTTAGTTTTTGGCTTCGGAAGATGACAGACTAACTGATCATCAATTGATGTAAGTAAGTACTGTCACGATTATTAATACAAAGATGTGTGTAATCATCCTGTAAAAATGTTAACTATGGTCCAGCATGGTTCCTACATAGCTTTCGGAGTATGTCACGTGTTATGTGTGGGCATCTGCGAAGTAGCTGATAATAATATGATTGATGGTAATGCCAGGATGTTGTCCAGATGAGCTTTCCAGACGAAGAGGACGAAGAGGACGATGAAGATGACCTGGGAGAGGACGACGAGGAGAACGGGGGCTTCGTGGCCCCGGAGCTCAGCAGCCCGAGTGACGTGCAGAGCAGCAGTGCAGAGGAGGAAAACGCCTCCTCCCTCACCTATTCATCCTCCTCCGACCACATCCCGCCTCCGCCCATGACTCCTCCCCCCCCGCCGCCCATCCAGTTCAATGACACACCACCTCCGGCGCCTCCCTCTGCCCCGACCGCAGCCCAGCCACCTCCTCCGCCTCCTCCCCCTCCTCCTCCTCCGCAGCTACTACTGGTCTACAGCCCCGAGCACTCCCCCAGAGCCTATGTGCCCATGCGCCGCAAGTCTGGACCCCCTCCTCCACCTCCCCCCAGGAGCAATCTGCCGCATAAGCGGCAGTCCCTTCACAAAGTCCTGCCCGCCAGAGAAGACGTACAGGTCCGTGCTACGATACAGGAGCTCAAGGCCTTCCAGGAACAGCAGGCCTACCGGGAGAGACAGGTCTACGAGGAGCAGCAAGCGACCCAGGAGCGAGAGGCCTACAAGGAACAGAAAGCCTATGAAGAGCAACAACTGTACCAGGAACAGCAGGCCTACCAGGAGAGGCAGGCCTACCAGGAGAGACAAGCTTACAAAGAGAGACAGGCCTACGAAGAGCAAAAGGCTTACGAGGAGCAAAAGGCCTACGAAGAGCAAAAGGCTTACGAGGAGCAAAAGGCCTATGAGGAGCAGAAGGCCTACGAAGAGCAGAAAGTCTATGAAGAGCAACAGGCCTATGAGGAGCAGAAGGCCTATGATGAACAGAGGGCTTACGAAGAGCAGAAAGCCCTCCAAGCCAAACAGATCTATCAGGAGCTCCAAGAACGACAGGCATACGAGGAGCAGAAGGCCTACCAGGAGCAGAAAGCTTTCAAGGAGCGCCAGGCCTACCATGAGCAGCAAGCCTACCAACAAGAGAAGCAGCAACTGCAACAAATCTATCAGAGCCACCAGTCGCTCCCCGCCCAGCATTCACCCCACTCGCCACATCTCCTCCAGCAGCTTCACCAATCCCTGCCCCCTCTTCCTTCTCCCGACTCCAACCGAACGCGCACTAATCACCCTCTGTACCAGATGCAGCAAGCACAGCAGCAACAGCAGCAGCACCAGCAGCAGCAGCAGCAGCAGCAGCAGCAGCAGCAGCAGCAGCAGCAGCAGCAGCAGCAGCAGCAGCAGCAGCAGCAGCAACAAGCCCAGCAGGGCCACCCCCACCGGCGCCATTCCCGGTCAGCGCCATCACCCCACCAGCCCTCATCCCAACAAACGGCCCACCCAGGTCAACAGGGTCACTACATCGAAGGCGTCTACCAAAGCCGCAAAAGTCTAAAGGCCCAGGCTCACCATGCGTCGGCTGAGATGCTCAACCAGATGCACCAAGCCCAGGCTCAAGCCCTCCACTCGTCCGCCGAAATGATCCACCACATGCAGCAGGCGCAAACCCGCCACGCCTCCAATGAGATGCTGAACCAAATGCACAAGGCCCAGGCCCACCACTCTTCGTCGGAGTTCCTGCACCACCAAGCCCACCAGATGCACCACGAGCAGCCTCACCACACATCCACGGAGCTCCTCAGCCAGGTTCACCGACTGAGTCAGAGGCAGCCGCACCATTCCTCCAGCGAGCTGCTTCATCAGATGCACAAAGTCCAAGCACATCATTCCTCTACAGAGCTGCTCCACCAGGCCCATCAGATGCAGCAAGCCAAGCCCCACCACTCCTCTGCTGAGCTGCTGCACCAAACCCAGCAAGACCCCGCCTCCCTGCCGGTCCAGTTCACCCGAGAGAGCTCGTCTCACCAGAGCCGAAGGAGCCTAAAGGGGCACCATCAGGTCCAGGCGTCGCCCCAAGGCAGACACCCAGAGCACCAGATCCATCACCCGCAGCCCAACAAACCCTCTCCCCAGAGACCCCACTCCATCCAGCAGATCCACCACCCCCATTCCCCTTCCCCTCAGATCCACCACATCCATCACATGACCCCTCAGCCCCCTCCACAGGACTACCAGCCCCAGATCCACCTGATCCACCCCCCACAAGGTCAGCCAGCCCACAGGCCCCAGCCACTCCTCTCCACCTTCCAGCCGCTACAGCCTCACCAGACCACACCCTCTACCTTCCAGGCCTTGCCCCAGCACCCTCAACCCCACCAGGCCCAACCTCCAGGCCAAGCTACCCGCCCGCAGTCCCAGCCCTCCCACCACCTGCTGCAGTGTCAGCCCCCATTGCAGCCCCACCACAAGCAGTCCCAGGGCCAGGTCCAGCCACAATCCCTGCCACACTCTCTGTCGGACCCTCCGAAACACCCGGAGCCTCCTCTGCCGCCGCCTCCTCTGCCTCCCCCCTGCTCACCTCCCCCCCTGCCCAGGCCTCCCCTGTCCAGGATGGACTCTCATCACATGAGCGTGAAGAGGCTGCGCTGGGAGCAGGTGGAGAACTCAGAGGGCACTATCTGGGGAGAGGTGAGAAGGGTGATGTGGGGGATATGATTGATAAAAACAAGATTGGAAAAGGAGTAGATCAGATTCGACTTTGCATTTGTTTTTTTTCTAGTTTGGGGCCAATTCGGACTACGACAAGCTGAATGACATGGTGAAATACCTGGATTTAGAATTGCATTTTGGGACTCAAAAGAGCCAAGGTTCGTGCCACTGTACGTGAGTTTGGGTACGGAATCCTTTAAATGTAATGCAAGGCGCTAGCCCATTTGATTACACTGTTCCCACTGTTTGCCATGTGTTTAGTGTCGGTTCCAGAGCCATTGCTTCAACCAGAGACGTTCAAAAAGAAAGACGTTATTGAAATCCTCTCCCATAAAAAAGCCCACAACGCCTGTAAGCATCACGCACTAACAAAGGCACCACCTATTGTCCAAATCTCCTTGTATTGTTCAAGAAAATGTTGTACTTGTGCGTGACCTTTGACCTTACCTGTCCTCCAGCCATCCTTATTGCTCACCTGAAGCTGTCGCCGGGGGAGCTTCGTAAGGTGCTCATGACCATGGCCTCTGACAGGCTGGAGTCGGCGCACATCAAGCAGCTGCTGCTGTACGCCCCAGACGCCGGGGAGGTGAAGCAGTACGAGCAATACCGCCAGGACCCCAGCAAGCTCAGTGAGCCTGACCAGTTCGTATTGCAGGTAGAGATCATATCCGAACATGTGATTTGTTTGTAATACTAGTGCAGTGGCTAGGGCCACTGCATGTTCAATTCCCTGCAAAAAACGGTCCAAAGTGTTGTAAATACACGTAAATGTAGGTACAGGCAGATCATTTAAGAGTAGTACGCTTTGTGGAACTTGTTATCTGAGGGTTTTTTATGTGTTGACTGATTGGAATCCATGCTAACTGTTAGTCTGTGAGTTAACCATTGAGATTAGTGTTGGGATAACTGTTGAGGGGAGCGTGTCTATGTTCCCCGGGTCCTATGTTCCCCTCTTTGTATGAGACTGGGGAACATAGGACCCTTTTTAAAAAAAAAGGGTCCTATGTTCCCCGCTTTTCCCAAAAAGGGTCCTATGTTCCCCGATATGTATGTGACCGGGGAACATAGAACCCTTTTTCAAAAAAAGGGTTCTATGTTCCCCGGTCTGTTACTTTTTCCACCATTACTGCCAAATTCCGGCCGAGATAACTACCATTAAGTGTCTTTACCTTTTGTGGAAGAGGGAGAGACGTTGGAGAACCTGACGCAGTCTATTCATACGCTGGTAAACAAACCCCGAGAAGCCCAACCCCTACGAGAGCACCCCGCGCTACGGCCATCCGGAGGCGCTCAGAGCTTTTGGCGGTGATATTATTATACAATTATATTATATTATATACTATTATGTAAAGAGCTCCGGGAGTCGCAAACGGCAACAATCACTTTCTCCTCCATGCTGCAGTTCAACCCGGACTGCACTGCACTGAGTTGGCTGGTTGAACGTTGATTGGCTGTTATCACGCGAATGTCACGTCAAAGTTTAAATATTTTTAAAGATTGATAGATTGCGGGGAACATAGGACCCTTTTCCCAGAAAAGGGTCCTATGTTCCCCGCTTTTCCCAAAAAGGGTCCTATGCTCCCCGGTATGTATGAACATAGGACCCTTTTTGGGAAAAACGGGGAACATAGGACCTTTTCTAAAAAAAAGGGTCCTATGTTCCCCGAGTGGGGAACATAGGACCCGGGCCGGGGAACATAGGACCCGGGGAACATAGGGATGACCCCCTGTTGAGCTAACTGTTGGGCTAACAAGCTAAATGTTTAGCTCATTGTTGGCTAACTTTTGGGATAAACATAAGGCTATCCCCTTGGATAACTGTTAAGCTAAGTGTTTGCTAATCTCCTACTCCAGATGTTGTTGGTTCCCGAGTATAAGACGCGTCTCCAGAGCCTCCACTTCAAGTGTTCCCTGCAGGAGAAGACGGATGAGCTTCGAGGAGGCTTTGACTGTATCTACAAGGCCTCGCTGGAGCTCAAGACTAGCAAGAAGCTGGCCAAGATACTGGAGGTCTGTTAGTGTTTTGAGATAAACTATTGCAGTTAGCGTTGGGAATTGATGCGGAAAGGTATTTCCGCAATAAAGCAGATTTTACGACATGATGCAGTTAAGATAAGATAGGAAAATGCTGACAATGCGCTTGTCATGTGTCTAAACAGATATAATCTGCCTGGTATTCTTCCATTTAAAGTCCCATTCCTTCATTGAATTACCCCAACCTCAACAGCCACTCTAAGTAGAAAATAAGTCATTCTTATAGTCAGTATATAGTAATAAAGTCTAATAATATTCACTATGAATGTCATTTGCATTCAGCTTAATTCCAGACTCACAATTTTCTTCTTCCCTCTTGTACTTTTATAGTTTGTGTTGGCAATGGGCAACTACTTGAACAATGGTCAACCAAAGACCAACAAGACCACAGGCTTCAAGATCAACTTCCTCACAGAGGTGCATATCTACCCATCAATTACTCAAATGAATGACTAAATATTGTTTTGTTATATATCAAAATATGTTAACTAAATATACTAACTTGAGTATTAACCATGTCCTTTGTAGCTTAGCACCACCAAAACAGTTGATGGGAAGTCAACATTTCTGCACATCCTGGTCAGGTCTCTGTGCCAACATTTTCCTGACGTGCTGGACTTCTCCAAAGACCTAACCATGATTCCACTGGCAGCCAAAGGTACATTAGGGATATGATTCCATCACCTATTTCATTGCACAGCATTTCCCACACACACACACACACTCAAACACACACACACACACACACACACACACACACACACACACACACACACACACACACACACACACACACACACACACACACACACACACACACACACACACACACACACACACACACACACACACACACACACACACACACACATGATATCACCCCCAAGTGTTTGTCCACAGTGAACCAGAGGGCAATCACGTCGGACATGAACGACCTCCACACGACCATACAGGAGACCAGAGCCGCCTGCCAGAAGATGCCTGCTACTTCTGAGGACCGCTTTGCCGTCGTCATGAGTGTATCCTTTAAATAGAAGAGAAACAGAATTATCTGGATCCTTATTATATGAGGATGGTTGTTTAAGCATATTTTTTATATCTGAAACAATGAACAGATATCCTCTTCTTTAGCGGAAGCATACATAAACACTATACAATTTCTGCTATAGTCACTTTTTAATATGCTTTATTGTAAGTGATTTACAGTGCATTATTCTTTAGCAGTCTGAAGCATACATGAACACAATAGACTTTCTGCTATTTATATTAATTGAATATGCTGTAATCAAAAGCGATTTACAGTTAATTTTTTAGATACCTGTCATTAACAGGCAGGGGGTTACAGTCATCTAGCCTGGATCAGGATGAGGAAGGCTGTGGACATTCAAATGCATAACCTTTCGGCCATTATTCTAACCATTTAAATATCCACTAGTGTGCTCTGTGTAACAAATCATCATCAGGTTAGCCTTAAAATTGCAGCAGGGATACAGAAAAAGGATATCTAACTCGGACATCAATAACTGTAAAAAAAAAAAAAGGTTTAAAAAACACAACACAAAGAAATAAAGCAAAGAATGTCCAAATGGGGCGATCCTTGACGGGCGCGTGCAGAACTTCCTGGAGAACAGCCACCCGGCCATCCAGTCCCTGGAGTCTCTGCAGCAGAGGTCCATGGAGGAGTTCGCCCGCACCTCCTCCTACTTTGGGGAGGACAGCAAGGCCACCAACACAGAGGTCTTCTTTGGCATCTTCAGCGAGTTCCTGAGCAAATTTGAGGTGAACCCCCCCCCGCCCCCCAGTACACCAATATTAACCCCGCCAAAAAATGGTTGAAAGAATTGTGATTTAGCAGATGTTTTTTTATCCAAAGCCATTTAAAGTGAATTCATAGAATGATACCTAACTGCTTCATTCTTTCATTCATTCATTCATTTGTGTAGTGCTGAGCTGCTTTGTTTTTAGGGATATTTGGATGATGACTAAATAACAAACCTGTCAATGTTCTTTCCACAGAGAGCTTTAAGTGATCAACAGACCGGGGAAATCCCCAAGAGTCCAAGAAGTCCACGGATTGCCTCGCCGTTGGCCTGGTAACATGTACACACACCCAACCACACCCACACACACACACACACACACACACACACACACACACACACACACACACACACACACACACACACACACACACACACACACACACACACACACACACACACACACATACACATACACATACACACACACACACACACACACACACACACACACACACACACACACACACACACACACACACACACACACACACACATAAATACATTAACAAATTACTGCACACTAACAAACAGAAATGTGCATGCTCAAACACACAGACACACATACGCACACATTAACATACGCATGCACACACACACACACACGCACGCAAACACATTCACACAAACATGTAAATGCACAGCTACACATAAACACACACTCAAATAAATACACACATGTTTGTACATGCGGCTGTAAGTCATTGGTCTTTATGAGCTTTGGAGTGAAGTGACTTGATGAAATCGGAATGACTCAAACCGTGTTGTTTCATAGAATATAATATGGAATTGTGTTCTCTATGCTTACAGTGTTTTTCCTTCAAAACAAAGCCTTGGTTGAAGACGATTTGCTAACTAGAGTATAAGATACCTAAAAAGGTATCTTGTTTTATTATGTTAATGTGTCTGTATTTTTATACAGTGTCAATCATTTTTTTCTGTCTTTGCTTTGCCACCAAAACATTTGGGGATTGACCTTCTATTTGGTAATGCAAACATTGTCAAAGAAATTCATGAACATCTATTACATAGAGATATGAAGTATAGTCGTTTTTGTGAAATTATTCAGAAAATGTATCAATTAATATTTATTGTTATAAGAATGTAATATAACCAAGTTAGTTAATGTTTCTTCGAAAGAAACCACAAACGGCCATATTTCTTTAAGTAAGTAAGGCGCCCACCACACTGAATGTAATAACATTAATTTATTAAGAGTGTATTTTCAATATATTTATGAACACCTGATGGCTCCTTTCTGAAAGAGAATGCCACTGTGTCTTTATGTTGCCATTTTCCATCTGAAGACCTTTCAGGCCATTTGTGTAAGGCACTTACTAGAAGCCTGTACAAACGCTTTCACTACCAGATCTCTTAAGCTCTGTACATATAATGATGTGAAGAGCCAAACAAATCAAAATCATTTCAGAGATTTGCGGCTTGTATAAAACCTGTACAATATTTTGAGGCCTCCTCGAGAGAGGATTTTTTAGACCTTAGGAAGGGCATTGTGCAATGTTTTGCTCTGTATGATGTTGAATGTGCAATATACAAATGTTTGAAAGCTGTCTGTGCTGAGGAAATGTTTTCTTATGCAGTGTAACTCAGATAATCTATCATTGTATAGTACTGAAATCATTGACATTAAGTACACTTTGTTATCAAGGAGTAAATATCAACATGCCAAGACCTTTTAATCTAGCCAAATATTGTCATATCGTCATTTGATAATTTAGTCTCATTGAAATAAGTAACATTAGTCTTTTAACTCAGTGTGACAAATGCTGTAAGCTAAATAACTTCTATACGTTAGAAGATTCTGAATACTTTAGGAGAACACTTTGAGCACTTATTTTTCACAAACTTTAAATGCTGTACAATCAGTTGAAAGCAACAATAAAATACAGAGAAAGAAAAAAGTATGGCAAATGTCCTACAGTACATTACATGGATCGCTTCTGCCTCTGACCCCTAATTGTTAAGAACACTTTATATGACCAGGCTCATTCAATCTGGCCCCCTAATCGTCCTCCTGTATAATTGGCTGACACATTAATTCCCTCACTCTCCACCTCAAGCTGGTGTGTGGTGAGCGCTCTGGCGCAGGTTGGCTGCCGTGCGTCACCCAAGTGGGTGCTACACACTGTTGGTGGTGTGTGAGGTCCCCCCTTCACTGTAAAGCGTATCTTTGAGTGTCTAGAAAAGCGCTATATAATTCAATCCGTTATCATTATTATTATTATTACTTTGATAATTATCACAATAATACAACTTCATTGTCTTATAATTAACTCCATAAAGATTAAGGATGTATTTTGTATTGGGGTAAAGCTGACAACATATAACAACATGCAATGGGCAATGAATTAAACTTGTTGTCTACCTAACTCTTTGGTGTTGATTGTTTGTTTGTATTTTGAAAAAAATCCGGAGCTTGTCAACCCTGGACTTTTCTGCTGGCTTTACTTTTCACGCATTCATCAACAATCAACAACATTTAGTAAGTAAAAACAAAATGTGGATGAATGCACACAGAACAGACAGATCTCTATATGGGTATGTTATTCAGTACACAACGTCAATGCATTGTTTTAGTCAGGCTCATGAAAGGGCCAACACAGCGTTGATGTCACCAACGCTTGAGTTAACCAATATTACTTTTCATATTCAACACATGTTAATGAGTCTCCTACATTTCAACCAGATAGTGTCACGTTATCTAGCAAGACAAGAGTGGAGTTTGATCCTTGAGCCGGCTGACGCTCACCCTTTAGGAGGGCACGACAAGCCTACGGTTAAAGGTGGACATTGTTTGTGTGGGGGGCAGTCGTGCGCACCATGCTCTGGTCATATGATACTCTTGAATCGGTCTGAGGTGAGTACCCTCAGATGGACACCGTGACAAACTCTAGGATTTATATGAGGATCACCAGGACAAACAAGAACATAACCAGGACACACTGGCGCTGAAATCCAGAGTGCTTGCGGTAGGTTGGTTCTCATTGTTCTTGAATCGGAATGTATGTCAATGATAAATTTCGGTTATGGATTCATGTTTAGTTTGATGAACGTTAGATGTTTATTTCCCATGTTGTTTTATTCTTCCATCAGGGTCTCATGTGTGTGTGTGGAGTGTACGCTATCAATGATGTATTGTAATGTTTTCATTCAAGTCCAAGACAATAGCTTCTGTTTAGATTTCTACTCAACAATTCACATACCTTGATGTTACCTTGACCTTTTACCAGATGGAGGAGACGTTTCGGACCAGCATGGCACCCCCATTGCCTGGAGGCCAAGCCACACTGGAGACGGTAGACATAGTGGTACTGGTGCTCTACTTTGTGTTGGTGATGGCCGTAGGACTTTGGGTTAGTATGGTATTTAATTAAAGTTATCTTGCGTTGCATCACTAATTTTATTAGTATGAAGCGGTCCCACATGTCAGAATTTATATAACAATATATATATATTGTAAGTTTGAAGTCTGAGATTAGGCAAGCTAAAATATGTAATAACATTAACGAACCACATGGAACCTGTGGCATAACGGAGATTTATCAGAAGGGCTTTCTCAACTGCTTTCCATCTCATATCGAAGAGATGACTCTATGGTTACAGGCTGTCCCGTAGTATTAGAACACATGAAGTACATGCTTTCACAGGTCCTTACATTGCTTATCACATTTGTAATTGTACTGTAACAAGGACACTGTAATGAAAGGGTTACACAATGTTATAGTAGTTTGATTCAGACCTGTTTCTTTGTTATCTCCAGTCCATGTGGAGGACCAAACGCAGTACAGTGGATGGGTACTTCCTCGCAGGGAAGAACATGACATGGTGGCCTGTAAGTCTATTGCACTATTTGTTCATCTATTATTCATGTGGGGTTTAAACAAGCTATAATAGTACATGAGCGCCCCTCTGGAACAGCATGGGGGCCGAACCGGGGCCGAACCTGGGCAAAGTTTCAAAATATATATCAAATACATAGATTAATGACTCTTATTTGTAATATTTTCCAGGTCGGTGCGTCTCTGTTCGCTAGCAACGTCGGCAGTGGCCACTTCATAGGGATAGCTGGCTCTGGGGCCGCGGCTGGCATTGCTGCCATCGCGTACGAGTGGAGCGTAAGCAGAGCCCTCTCACAGAAGGAGCTCTAAGATGGAAAATGTTGCAAAGTGTCACATTTGGTCATTGTTATCTGTCAAGTACGACAAGATGTCATGCCTGGACTGTGGACTACAAGATAATGTAGATGCTGGTGGTTGTGTCCATGGCAGGGTATGGGGTATGTTCATGGTGGTTTCTGTTGTTGTTTCTATGGCAGGGTGCGGGCACATTTATGGTTCTATTTTCTGTAGTTAAAGTTGTTTCCATGTCAGGGTATGGGATTTCTCTATGGTTGTTGTTGTTATGGGGTATGTTGATGGTTGTTGTTGTTATGGGGTATGTTGATGGTTGTATGTTGATGTTTCCGTGATAGGGCAGGGGTATGTTGATAGTTGTTGTTGTTGTTGTTGTTGTTTCCATGGCAGGGCAGGGGTATGTTGATAGTTGTTGTTGTTGTGTCTATGACAGGGCATGCTGATGGTGTTGCTGCTGGGATGGCTCTTTCTGCCCATATATATCTCATCCGGGGTAAGATATGAACACATCAAACACACATATACAGTACAGCTGAACACAAATGCACATGCACAAATACAAACACACACACAGACACACAGAGACACACACACACACACACACACACACACACACACACACACACACACACACACACACACACACACACACACACACACACACACACACACACACACACACACACACACACACACACACACACACACACACACATTTACACTCATTTCAGATCATGAACTAACCTAGAGAGATCCACATCTGCAGATAAACTTTAAATGTGTATCTTATATTATTAATCATTTGACCCTATTCCTCCCAAGGTTACAACCATGCCAGAATATCTGCAGAAGAGATTCGGTGGCAAGAGAATACAGTTATTCATATCCATCTTATATTTATTCATTTATATCTTCACTAAGATATCAGTAAGAAGTTTTCTAAACTCTTTCTCAAAGAATCCAGAATATGTCTGATTTTAAAACTGGAAATATGTGCTCATTTGTGTGAGTGTGTGTCTGTTTGTGTGCGTGTGTGTGTGTGTGTTTGTGTGCATACTTGTGCGTGTGTCTGTGTGTGTTCAGGTGGACATGTATGCCGGGGCAGTGTTCATCCAGAGGGCACTGCAGTGGAACCTCTACTTAGCTGTGGGGGTGCTGCTGTGCATCACTGCTGTCTACACTATAGCAGGTAACAACCCTCTCTCTCACTCTCTCTCTCACTCTCTCTCTCTCTCTCTCTCTCTCTCTCTCTCTCTCTCTCTCTCTCTCTCTCTCTCTCTCTCTCTCTCTCTCTCTCTCTACCTTTCTCTCTCGTCTCCATCTCTCTCAGGGGAAGAAGAAGATTACTAAATAGTTCTCTCTCTCTCGATGGATAGTGCGCACTGTCCATATGTCTATCGGGCTATCCATCTGTATATCATCTCCTTGATATTGTAAGGAATTCCTTTGCGTTCCTACATTGGATAGGAAAATTAAACCGATGTGTGTCTCTGTCCTCCCAGGTGGTCTGGCTGCTGTTATCTACACGGATGCTGTACAGACATGCATAATGCTGGCCGGGGCTTTGACCCTCATGGTTTTCAGTATGTAAAAACTAGATTCTAATTGAACTCTTTAGCCTGCTAATAATGTTGAACAGTTGTACTTTTTAAAATCCTTTCTTTCTTGCTTTACCGTTATATGGCTGTCCATTTGGACACCTATGCGCCGCTAACCCTGCCTGGAAGCAGCACTCCCCTCCCGCAAAGGGAGAGGAGTGACTACTGCCACTTAGTGGCGGTAGTGGCAGTAGTCACAGAGTCTAGTTGTTTGGATTTTTCGTTTTAAACGTGTAGTAAATAGTAAAATTGTAATTTAGGAAAAGAGGACTTTGAACAGCCTTTTCTGCAGGAAATGCATTTTCACCCCTTGATGTAGGCTAGTTAAGCTTGCTAATAAAATCGACTTGACTTGACTTCCAGCCATTGTCAATCAAGTCCATTTCCAGACTTTCTGACTTCCTTGTTCTCCTCCTCTTCCTCATCCTCTTCCTCCTCCTCTTCCACCAGGTTTTGCCGAGGTGGGTGGATGGGAAGCGCTCCTGCAGGGCTACCACAATGCCATCCCCTCGGTCAGGGTCGCCAACTCTACCTGTGGTCTCCCCCGCGACGATGCCTTCCACCTCTTCAGGGACCCGTTGACCTCTGACCTGCCCTGGCCGGGCATCTTCATCGGCATGTCCATCCCGTCTATGTGGTACTGGTGCTCGGATCAGGTGAGCGGAGGACTGAAACCTTCACGGTCTACGGTCTTCCTTGTACTCCGGGAACAGCTAGGATGTTGTATTTAGATCATATCTCCCTTCTTCCTATGATAAACTTGACATTTGTTTAACAAAAAAAAGATGTTGAATTCTATTGATTGCAGCACTTTCTTTCAGTTTATTGTGTGACAATGCATCTGAATTCACAGTGAGGGACATTGGATGAAGTCCTGATCTACTGCATAGTAAATGGGGTAGAGGATGGATTATGGGGAACGGACATGGCGTATTATACATGTTTTATATTATTGTATATATAATATTGAATGGTTTGGGTTTGAGTTGAGTTGATTTGCCGTTTCATGAACGGCTGAGCTGTATGCTTCAATGTAGAAAAAGTTACACCCTGAGTAAGGGTCTTTTTGCGTGCAGGTGATTGTTCAGCGCTCCTTGGCTGCTAAGACCCTGAGCCACGCTAAGGGAGGTTCCCTGCTGGCGGCCTACCTGAAGATCCTCCCCTTCTTCATCATGCTGCTGCCTGGCATGATCAGCAGGATCCTGTATCCTGGTACAGCATTAACACACCCTGGCACTCAGCAATGAAACTGTATCATACTGTATGTACTGTAGGGTATTTTGTACCCTATCCACGTTCTTGTGTAATTGTAATTGTGTAATTGTAATTGTGAGTATTGGTACATCCATACTGTGTTGATCTGTACTTGTACTGGAAGCTCTGTGTTCTAAAGGTTATGAGAGAGGGATGGCAGGTCAAAGTTAACCAATTCTTAAATCGTTACATTGGCTTCCTGTAGGTCAGAGAATTGATTTTAAAACATGTTGCTAACCTATAAATCCCTACATAGTTTAGGCCCAAAATATTTAACTGATATGCTTCCACTACATAAGCCTTCTAGAACACTAAGATCTTCTGAGACCAATCTGTAAACACGAAACATGGGAAAGCATGATTTAGTTACTATGCAACAAATAGCTGGAATAAACTCCCTGAGGATTTAAGACTTGCCCCAACTCTGAGCACCTTTAAAACAAGATTGAAGACTTTTATGTTTGCTTTAGCTTTCTGCTAAATCTTAAATACTTTGCCTTTATTTTACTAAAATGCCTTTTTAACTTTCCCTTTATTTTCTATTTTTACCAGAAAGATACATGATCTGATACCAGAGGGAAAGGATAAGGGTTGAGACCCAAGTTCTGTCTGGGTTAGAGTCCTAGAATCTGGGTTGGAGTCCCAGAGAAAGGACCAAGTTCCTTAGGTCGGGTTGGAGTCCCAGAGAAAGGACCAAGTTCCTTTAGGTCGGGTTGGAGTCCCAGAGAAAGGACCAAGTTCCTTTAGGTCGGGTTGGAGTCCCAGAGAAAGGACCTAGTTCCTTTAGGTCGGGTTGGAGTCCCAGAGAAAGGACCAAGTTCCTTTAGGTCGGGTTGGAGTCCCAGAGAAAGGACCAAGTTCCTTTAGGTCGGGTTGGAGTCCCAGAGAAAGGACCTAGTTCCTTTAGGTCGGGTTGGAGTCCCAGAGAAAGGACCAAGTTCCTTTAGGTCGGGTTGGAGTCCCAGAGAAAGGACCTAGTTCCTTTAGGTCGGGTTGGAGTCCCAGCGAAAGGACCAAGTTCCTTTAGGTCGGGTTGGAGTCCCGACGTGGGTTCCTTTGGTTCGTGGCTAGAGTTATGTTGTTTTGATTCCTGCCGTGGAATCACAGATATTGGTTGTGTTGGTAAAAAGTGAGCCATCATCTGGTGTTGGCATACCGAGCTCCGTGGGAGACGTTTCCATGTTCTATCTGGGTTAGAGTCCTAGAAAATGGATTGGAGTCCCAGAGAAAGGACCAAGTTCCTTTAGGTCGGGTTGGAGTCCCGACGCAGTTACCAGAGAGACTGTTGATCTGATCTTAAATACATTGCACTTTCTATTTTACTCATTTCTTTGCATATGTTTTCTTTTACTTATCTATTATTTTATTTTATTGTATGACAATGTTTATATGTGAAGCACTTTGAGTCTGCCTTGTGTATGAAAAGAGCTATATAAATAAATTTGCCTTGCCTTGCCTTGCCTTAAGTTAAGCGCCGTTAACAAACGGTGTGTGAATGTGTTGGTTGGGGATGATTATAAAGGTGGGTGACTATGGTTGCTGTGTGCAGATGAGGTTGCGTGTGGAGACCCTGAGGTGTGCACCAAGGTGTGTGGGAACCCAGTGGGATGCTCAGACATAGCATACCCCAAGCTGGTCATGGACCTCCTGCCCTCAGGTGAGAGAACTGCTGCTAGCGCTATCTACTCTCTCTGACTCTCTATCTCTACCTCTTTCTCTCTCGCTCTCTCTCCCGCTCTTTCTCTGCGTCTCGATTGTGTGTCTGTTGATCTACTAACTTATATTTGTGTGTTTGTTTGTGTGCATGCATGTCTATACTGTATGTAGGTACCTATGTTTTACGTGTAATAATCGCATGTATGTGCGTGTGTGAACGAGTGCGTGTGTATATTTGACCGTGTGTGTATTTTAACGGGTGTGAGTCTGTGCGTGCTCCCTGGCAGGCCTGCGGGGGCTGATGATGGCTGTGATGATCGCGGCGCTCATGTCCTCGTTGACGTCCATCTTCAACAGCTCCAGCACCATTTTCACCATGGACCTGTGGCGCTACTCGCGGCCGCGGGCCTCTGAGTGGGAGCTCATGATCGTGGGCAGGTGAGCTTTCGCACACCAGACATCGGATTTCTACCCCATGTCTGAGGGTCATTCAACTTTGTTTTGCCTTATATATATTTTCACCAATAAGGGGGCTGCAGGAAGATATCTGTAAGCACTTAATGGAGAAACTCGGGCCGCGATAGTAAACAGTAAAAAAAAACAGTTTGGAAACCTTACATCAACACCGTATAGACCATTGTAGAAACACATATTAAAATCCCCTTCTGGCCCAGGCTCTGTGCCGTCTCCCCCAGAAGTTCTACTATAACATTAAAGGACAGCTGGATCTGAGATTATGGGCAGGTAAACACAAACACACACACACACGCATACACACACGCACACACACACACACACACAAACACACACACACACACACACACACACACACACACACACACACACACACACACACACACACACACACACACACACACACACACACACACACACACACACACACACACACACACATAATTCCCTGACCACGTTTTGTGGTCAGGGTGTTGGACTCCCTGACAAAATGTTCTGGGTTCGAACCCCAATGCCAGGCGACAGTCTACCTGTTGGCACCTCTGAGCACAATGCCTAGGCCATACTTGCTCACTAATAACATGTCACCTGTGAGTAACTATGGTTAAAGTATCGTGAATAGTAGTCGTGACTCGTTGTAATTACAATGAAACTCAAGACATTAACTTCCTAGTAAGGTTCCCAAATGTACCCTCAAACCCCTGTCTTGGGTGGGATAGAGCTAGCGTGCTAAGATGTGTTAATGTTATTACTTGGGACACAGATTCTTCCCTCAGTACCAATAAGATGCACTGGATGGCTTGGCCCAGAGTTTATTCTAATTTGCCAATCCCTCATCAGATAGTGGTAACACAGACACAGACACACACACACACACACACACACACACACACACACACACACACACACACACACACACACACACACACACACACACACGCACGCACGCACGCACGCACGCGCGCGTGCGCGCGCGCACACACACACACACACACACACACACACACACACACACACACACACACACACACACACACACACACACACACACACACACACACACACACACACACACACACACACACACACGCACACAAACACCACCACCCCCAAGTCCAATATACTGTGTTGAAGTAAACAACTAGCAGTCGAACAATATGATGCTGGCTTGCTACCAGGTTTAATATGTGTGCGGGTGTGTGTGTGTGTGTATATGTATGTGGTGCGTGCATGTGTGTGTGCGTGTGTATGTGTGTGCATGCATTCATGCGTGTGTGTGTCCCTCTCTGTGAACATGTATGTGGTGTGTGCATGCGTGTGTGTGTGTGTGTGTGTTTGTGTGTGTGTGTGTGTGTGTGTGTGTGTGTGTGTCAGGGTGTTTGTGCTGGTGCTGGTGGTGCTGTCGGTGCTCTGGATCCCGGTGGTGCAGGCCAGCCAGGGAGGGCAGCTCTTCATCTACATCCAGTCCATCAGCACCTACCTGCAGCCCCCCGTCGCCATCGTCTTCATCCTGGGCTGCTTCTGGAAGAGGACCAATGAGAAGGTAGCATGTGTGCTCTGGTGTTGAACTACAGACTTTGTTTATTAATTGTGGTTTTAGTTTTAAAACAGGTGAAATAACGTCGCTAGCAAAAAATAGGATACCAGATTATAAACTAGCTGTGAGGTTTACACGCGACGGATTATTCTTGTGAAGAACATACATCTCTCAGAAACTATTTTGGGCAAAGATGTGCCAAATGTGCCAGAAGTGCAGACGTGTATATATAGCTGTGTATAATTATAATTGTTTCACCTCTTTTTGAAGCCCCTTCAGGAAGCTAGAAAGAATTGTATTTGAAGTCATCAAACATCTGAAATTTAATATATTTGTGTGTCTGTATGTGTGTCATTGTGTCTGTGTCTTTATGTCTGGGTGTGCCTGCATTCATTTATTATCTGTATTTTCAGTTAGTTAGACAAATTTGTTATTCCACCTACTTATCTTTTAACCTCGCTCCCTCGCTCCCTCGCTCCCTCCCTCCTCCCTCTCTCCTCCCTTCCTCCCTCTCTCCTCCCTCCCTCCCTCCCTCCCTCCCTCCCTCCCTCCCTCCCTCCCTCTCTCCTCCCTCTCTCCTCCCTCCCTCCCTCCCTCCATCCTCCCTCTCTCCTCCCTCCCTCCCTCCCTCCCTCCCTCCCTCCCTCCCTCCCTCCCTCCCTCTCTCCTCCCTCCCTCCCCCCTCTCTCCTCCCTCCCACCCTCTCTCCCCCCTCCCCAGGGGGCTTTCTGGGGCCTAGCGGTGGGCCTGCTGGTGGGCTGTGTGCGCATGGTGCTGGACTTTGTGTACCCCAGCCCTCTGTGCTCCCAGGAGGACAGCCGGCCGGCGGTGGTGAAGGACGTCCACTACCTCTACTTCTCCACCATGCTCTCCTTCCTCACCCTGGTGCTGGTGGTCTCCATCAGCTTAGCCACGGAGAAGCCCCGCCCAGAACAGGTAAGTGCCACCAATCAGACCGCCACCGACAGTCTGGTGACCTATCACAGCTCCTCAACCCTAACTGAAATAAAAAAAAGACCTAGTCTTTACAAAATGGCGATGACCAAATGAAACGGTATATTTTGTATGCCAAACTAACTAAAATACGTTTGCTTCTTCTAATTGTTTTGCGCTCCCCGTATAGGTTAACACTTTGCTTGAGTTTATATTATTATTTTTCTAACCATTTTGAATCTCACCTAAGACAAAAAGACCACAACTAAAATGAAAAATAATAAAAAAACAAATAAAAAAAAACTATAAAAGCCTTACTACTCCTGTTGATTAATGAGTGGATGGGATACCGTGATGGTTCTGGGAGAGATGTTAGAGGGCCCTAGGGGGGGCTCATTCCCAATACCCCAGGACAAGGACAAAGATTTTGTCCTTTGGGAAAGCACCTTTCATGAGATGTCAGAGGTCCTGATTCCTAAATATACATAGCCCTCCCTGGCTCTTCAACCCCCACGCTCTAAATGAAATTTGTTATTACCCCTTAAAAGGAGATGAGATGTTTCTAAACCTCAGTGTGATATTTAATTTGGATGCAGAATACCTGAATTATGCTGTTTATGATAGGATCATTAATTTAAGCACCATTTTATGGACTTTTAAGCATTGACCCCTCCCCATCCCATTACATTGATGGCTCTCTTTCTTTGTCATGGAGAGATGGTAGAGAAATTGCATCAGGGTTTTCTAAATGGAGATGAGAAGACAATGGAAGAACCCTTCTGCCAAAGTTGTTTTAAATGGTTTGTGTCTCGTGTTTGTTTTGTTCGGTGTGCCAGGTGAGCCGTCTCACCTGGTTCACCAGATACGACCAGGTGAAAACGCGCCCGGGAGAGCAGGTATTCACGGTGGAGGCGGGTATGGAGACACGGGAGGAGATGGAGGTCGACCCCAGGGAGGAGCATCCCGTAGAGACGAACCCTCCGCAGGGCAACGGAGTGACACATGAGAGGAAAGGTGAGTCTATCTTCTCCATGTCCCGCACTGTTTATTCAGAGAAACAAAAGCTGTGGTGGCATTGTGAAGTGATTGTCCCACAAATCAGAATTTAGAATAATATCTGAAGTATGAAGACAGATGAGCACAAATCTGGTTGAACGGGGCATTTTACTTTGTTTTGCTTGGTATTTGTTTTGACCAATGACGTTGCTGTAGGCCGGGATCTGTAAGTGAGTAATGGGTGGATACAAACTTCGGCCAGAACTTATAAATGGTAAAAAAGTGTCTGTTGAAAGTTCCACACAGGAACACACAGACGGGCCACTGTAGTAATACACTTATCAAATCCCCATCTGAAAGCTTCTTCCACTCGCACAAAAGAGTTTTCTTCAGTAGAATATCTCTGTAACGAAACAGAACACAAGGCGTAACCCCGCCCCTCGCAGTTTGTGGTTTCCGACTTAGGCTCTGTGACGTCTCCTCCCAGGAGTTCTGCTATAGCATAATAGGACTGCTGGTTCCCAGATTTAGGGATTATAACCAACTTCATAACCAAAGGGGCATCATATGCCTTTTCAGCACTTTTGACATCCGACCAAACTGCTAGTGATGTCACAGGTGTCAATGCGATGACATCCAACCAAACTGCTAGTGATGTCACAGGTGTCAATGCGATGACATCCAACCAAACTGCTAGTGATGTCACAGGTGTCAATGAGATGACATCCAACCAAACTGCTAGTGATGTCACACGTGTCAATGCGATGTCATCCAACCAAACTGCTAGTGATGTCACAGGTGTCAATGCGATGACATCCAACCAAACTGCTAGTGATGTCACACGTGTCAATGCGATGTGTCATGTGGTCACATTCAATACTAACTACTGATATCCAGTCTGATACAGACGATGACGGACTAGTTAATGGTATCGTAACATATAGAATAATAAATAGTACCTTTTCCCCACCTAAAGCACTTTCCCAAAGCACTACAGTGTACACCTCTAGATGCTTGTAATTCATGCAGATTTGTTCCCCCCATTTCATGTAGTCTGTTGATGAAAGACGTTGTTGTCTACAACGTATTACTGACAAGGTACGTTGGTTTTCTTTCTGAACCTCCATCTCCCCCTCCGTCCAGACTCTGCGTCCTCCTCTGTGACCAGCGTCCCGAGTCAGTCGCGGCTGTCGTCCGCCCTCTACTGGCTGTGTGGCATGGAGAGGAGGACGCCGGGGGAGACTGCCCCGCCCGCTCCAGTTCCTCCTCTGTCCCAGGACCCCGCCCGCCTCCTGCAGGAGGAGCCGTGCATGCGGCATGCCGTCAACTTCAACCTCATCGTGTGCATGTCGGTGACCGTCTTCTTCATTGGCTACTGGGCCTGAACAGAAGACGCTGAACAACCAATCATCAGACCGGTCCAATTTTTTGATGGACACTGGGGTTCATCATCAATTAGTGTATGAGAGTGGTTGGCTTTCTCTGCTCCCCCCTTGTTTGATTTATTAATAAAGGGGGTGGCCATTCATTAATTTCAGTCATTATTTATTAACAGGGTTTTGTATGTAAACTGACGGGCTGACTCATTTTTGGGAGTCACTGTGTCTGTAAATGTGTCCAATTCTATTGAGATCTGTTTCCTGTGAATAACTTGTCTTTCGCCTTAAAGTCGCAATGTGTAACATTTCAACTAGCTCGTGGAAAAAAATAACCTGGACATATCTGAAATCAATGTTGAACAGTGATTTCAATATAAATGTCATCCTACAACTGGTATATAAAAAATATATATATATGCTGCTAAGCCCGAACCTCACCTTTTTTATTATCCATACTATAGACACTCCCCAAACCCCTCCCACTCCCGCCACACAGTTGCACAACCAGGTAGACTGAACGCAACACTTTGTATTTTAAATTCTGAAAATCTCCCGCCTACTAAATTGGAGGGGCTCAAACATAGATATTGCGACTTCAACTTATTCATTTCTTGAAAATGAAAAAATATTATGTATTTCACTACTCCTGGACAAAATGAAAAGTAACATCCCAGAAACCTGATATTTGCCTTGCCTTTCAGCAGCATGAACTCTCCATAATAAATACGATTTTTTAAATACACATGTTGACCCACTTGGCATTTATTGATATAGGAAATGATCAGGAGTGACGCCAAAGATTATAGAGAAAGACCCCAGAAACATTCATTTACAATAGACAAAAAATAAAATAAAAAACCTTAAAGTCTCGGCTAGAGCAACATGTTAAAATAAAGCAGTAAAAGATGCATTGTTTTAATGAAAAAATTATATTTTGTACAGAGAAATAAACGTTACTAATCCCTTTAAGATACAGTGTCACAACTCTGTAAATGTTTTAGACTTACAGATATGGAACTTGGTTTTGGTCACAAAATACTTATTTAAGAAAAAGGTAAAAAAAAAACAATACCAAAAAAACAAGATAGGTCAACACCTTGGTATTGATGAAAGACGATTATCAGACCAAAGCCATTATTGCCATTATTTTTAATATATTGCACTCTTTGTGGCCTAAATATTTGGTTATTAGCTATAAAACGAAGGAAACTAATCATTTCAACATTCTTTTCTTTTGGCCCTTTTCAACCATATTTTTGCTCACATGACCATGAAATTGAACAATAGGTCCAATAAGGTCATGTGTTCTATACATACATATACAAATTGCAAAACCAAAGGCAATATTGACAATTCTTTCAAAAAAATATAGATTCACAATTGACATTCCTGCAACAATTTCAAACACAGAATTGCAGATTACAAAATAGCGAAAATATAGAGAATGTCTGCATTGTGAATAGGCATAGTACGAGGACAAATCAACTCAGAGAAAATGGGAGTGATAATGAATGTGCTCTGTAAGATTAGGGAGTATAGAGTCCAGGTTATACAGTTCCAGTCTTAAAGTATAAAATAATACAAAACCTTGTCATAAGCAAGACTGATCCCATGTTATCAGACATGAACTTGATACAGGAGGTTATATGGTCTAGTCTCAGTTCAAGCCATCAGAAGAGGGCCGCTGTGTGTTTTGTTGTTTTCTATAATATAGGACCTCCAGTCGGGGGGTTTTATGTGCTTGTTTCTGAGTGATCTCTGCAAGCGGATTGGAGAAGAAAATCTTTTGGCTGGTCAGTGTGAATGGTGACCTCCAGGTCGCTCCTCACATGATGGTGCTCTCCAACACGTCCTCAGGATCTGATTGGGGGACTGGGGACGGGGAGGGCTCCTCACCAGCAGAGCTCTCCTCCGGTTGGTCCACAGCAACCACAGGAATCAGGGCTCGTCCAATCGGCTTGATGATGGGGCTTGCCTCTTTGCCTTGTAGCCGAGAGAAGAATATTAAGCAGCAGAAGGAGCTTCCGTGATAGGCCCTGTTTTATCTTATCCCCCAAAAGACCTTAGGCACACACACACAACAGAAAACGCACAACATAAATACTTAAAAGCACACGCCCTAAAAACACCTACCTTCAACATTGGGAACACACAGATATAGATAGAGATAGAGATAAAAAAATATATATATCTATATATATATAAATAGATATATATGTTAATCCAACACACAAACACCCTTCAACGAATACAAAAATCTGAAACCCCTCTTTTTATCATAGCTAGCCAACGTGGATCTAACATGCTTATTAAGTGCTTTTTTGGATAAAAGCGTCTGCTAAATGCCCTAAATGGAAAATGTAAATGTAAATGTAAATGTATAAGAGATCTCCAATTCAACTAAATTTCTACAACGGCGGTTTGAACAGTGTAGTGTTCCTAATTTCATCAGGTTATACATCTTTGGATTTGAGGGAAGCAGGTCTGTAAGGAATAAGTAAGATTCACTCACTAATAACACTACATGACTTCATAGTGAATTAAGTAATTAACCTGGGTTAGGTTTAAAAACACTGTCAAGTATGCCAGTGTTTTTATGGTAGATACACGTTAATGAGCAGGTATAGGGTAAGAGTAGTTGCTAATGGAGCCTATAGATAGAGTCATCCAACCAATTCAACACCGTCGATGAATGGCACCCTAAAAGCTCTTTATGGTTCCACGTTCGCGCATCACAAGGGTTACGGACCCCTTATGTCCTTGCGGACCCTCCTTGTGTCCACCGCAAGGGCCGGACGTGCGCCTCCCAAAAATCGTAACCTTCCGTTGAGGTGACGCAGTAGCAAGGGCTGTGATTGGTCCGCTAACTAAAACCCAACGCAGAACCATAAACGTTCACGACTTCTTTGAAGTGTCTGCGTGGTTATTGCGTTGCGGGAACGTGGGACGATAAAAAAGCCTTAACCATCCTGCGTAACACAGCGGAGTTGTATACTCTGAACCGACAATCAAAAAACCACGTTTTTGGGTTAAGGGTTAATAAGCAAACAGGTGTTAGCATCCAATAGCAATTCAACAGGAACCGGCACAGAACAAGGGGTAGGGACCACATGCATGTTAATGTTAAAAAGCACAGGTTAATAGAGAGGCTAATGAATGCAAAATATATGAATGTAAAATATACATATATTATGTATAGATCACACACACACACACACACACACACACACACACACACACACACACACACACACACACACACACACACACACACACACACACACACACACACACACACACACACACACACACACACACACACACACACACACGGATAGAGAGGGGCTTCAGGGCCAATCAGCCAATCAAACTCTTACCATCGCTGCCTTTCAGATCTCAGCAGCTCACACATCTGCAATATTTACACATATTTCCCATCATGCATCAGATCACCACAATGACAAGAATATCAAGAGAGCGAGAGAGAGTGTGTGTAGAAGAGAGAAGGCAGTGGAACCACAAGCCAGACATAGTGCCAGCCTACATGAGCGCAGTGGAAATCCGTTCATTGTCATTAACACAGTTGAAAACCACAGGAAAAATCCTCAGCTTGTGACTTCAGCAGCCATTAATGTTCAGATACACAGATGAACATAAAGGAACAAGTTTAAAGGATTTGGCTCGTTTGGTTGGTCGTAGAGTTATCCAATTGCGTACAGTGATATTTTCAGATGCATGCCCTTGAGTTGGGCCATTTTCATTACTCGTTGTCACATTTTTTACATTTCACAGCAGCTTTGGTGGCTGCTTTTGTGTCTGCGGTTTTAAAAAGCAACATCACCAAAACCAAAAACTTGTACTTACTGGACATTTTATTTTAGTTATTTCATCCCCCATTACTACTTCTAATTAATAATATATTGTATTTTCTTAAATAAACCTAGACTATGCATCTTCCTACTGCAGCTAGCAGTTATAAAACTAAAATTGGTGTTATCACTAAATATAAATCCTATGAGCTCACTCCTCAGTCCTCCTCATCAACTGAGAATAAGAATGGCAGAAAAAAACATTTTAACCAAAGATGATGAACAGCATAGTGAATGTTTTAAGTGAATTAATACCCTACAATATTCTATATCATTTCATTATATATATAATTTTATTTGAAGAACAGCCAGCGGCACTATACCTGTTATGACTTTAGAGGCGGAGTTGAGGAGGCCGTTCTCACCCTCATTGGCCGGCGGCTGTGGGGGCGGCGGCCCGCTTGGCCGGGGGCGGGGCTTGGGGGCCGGCCTGGTTGGGCGAGGCAGCGACCCCGAGTGGAAGGAGGGGTGCACCAAGGGGTAGGGCTGCGGCGCGTCCAGAGGAGGGGTGCTGGGGGGTGTTGGGGTGCTGGGTGGGGAGCGGTCCGTCTCCCCCGCGCCTCCCGCCACCGGGGGGGTGGGGCTGAGCGGCGGCTGCGGGGGAGGGTGGCTGGGCGCGTGGATCTGGGGGCTCTCCTTGCCAGAGTGGCGTTTGGGGGCGATGGGCGGGTGGTAGGCGGAGCCGGGGGTCTGCTGGCTGCCCAACTGCGGCGTGAAGGGGCTGGCCTGCCGGGGAGGGGCAGGGGCTTGCTTCTTGGTACCTAGGGGTGGGGGGGGTACGATTTCACCATGTTGAGATCCAGCCCCAACCACAGCGGTACCAAAAGTGAGCAATTCTTCCTTGACTCACTTGTTAAACAGGCCGTTTTCACAGTCTTATTAAACCTATTTACAGCCTGGTCCAAAAAAACATTCTGGTCAGTATGTTTAGTTCATATCTCCATGACAACACTGAGGGGGGTGAATTTCTTTTTAGCAGGATAGTTTTTATTTTATTGGAGGTTAACATTTATGAATAATTAGGGGCGCTCACATCGACTCGGAGGCTAGTTTTCAAGATTAGCAGACTATCTCCGTCATCTTGACATCGACTGCGTTCATTCCTATTGTCCATTCCGGTGCCAAGATGCCTTGTTCTGCGGTCAACTGTACCAACTGATTGTTTAAAAACGAATGAGCTACGAGCTAATTCGGTGTAGGTCACCTAGATGGGCGTATCCCTCCCCCCGACGTCACATCAATGCCCTTTTTTGGTTAGAGGAAATGAGGCGGAGTCAAACTATGACAAGATGGCGACCCTCATAAGCCAAGAGAATTGGATGCAGTTGGAATAACTGAGGTCTTCCCGGATGCTACATCCATTTTATATACTAGTATGTATTTTGATAGTTTGAGGTGTGGGAGCGCAGGAGACGACGCAAGCTGAGCCGAAGCTACTTCACTTGTTGCCACAGAGGATGAACAAAAAAAATCTCAGTGCATTAATCCATGAATTAACTAGTGTCATTAAAAGTCCCTAACCCTAACCCTAAAATATCTTTACCTTTATTTATAAAGTCAGGTGTGTAAAGTGTGTGTGTGATCTTACCCCTGCGCATCATGTGTGGACTTGTCCCTCGGGAGCCCCCCTGGGAGTGGGGCGTGCCCACAGTCAGGTGGGGGGCCGATCCATTCCTCTGAGGAGGGGGGGTGGATGTGTTTTCCCGCGCCGGGCTGTGTGGAGGGGGAACACGGTATACATGTAGAAGGTCAATCCGTACACACACACACACACACACACACACACACACACACACGCACGCACGCACGCACACACCTTGTCTCAGTTCACATCAGTGTTGGACACATGCATGCATTGCAATCAGAACATTTAGTTTGCCATGAAAGTTACTTTGATGGCGATAACATTGGATTGATGTTATGACACAATGGCTTGACTCTTATCAACATATTGAACATATTAACAACATATTAACAACATAGTTTAGAGATTGTGTTTATTTGTAGGTAACAAACAGGAAAATTTGTATAAGATAGCATTGTTAAAAAAAATTAGTGAAAAGGGAATTTAAAAAGTACAAATGTAAGATTGTGTGATTTGGTCTTGCATTTGGAAATCAAATTTCTGACACGTAAGAGAGAGACAGACCGATGATCAAGCAGAGGGACAGATGGAGGGACGGGCAGGCAGGCAGACAGACAGATTGGCAGGCAGGTAAAGAAATCTGGAGCATTATCAAGCACAGAATGTGGCCAATCGCCCATTGAAGTGGCCAAGCCTGTAAACAAACCAATATGTCTTCTCCTGGAACAAGCTGGTAGCGTTTCAACATGGAGAGTTCCTTGATTCAACTCGTCAACTGTCAATATTGGAATAATCAATCTGGGCAATGTGCTTGCGCTGTGAAGACAATGACCGGAGCAGACACGGGACAACATTTTCGTGGCGGGGCTGACGAAACGACGGGTCGCTGGAGCGCTGATTTGAGAGGCGGACGGAGCTGATTGGGCGTTTTTTTTTTGCAAGGTGACGGGATCCCGGGTTTACGTCTCCTTACCTGAACTTCTCAATGGTGGGGCTGGACAAAGGCTGAGGCTGCCATGAGTCTACCTGCACCAAACCCCTGTGACTACCCCTTCCTCCACTTTCACCACCACCACCACCACCACCTCCTCCGTCCACCAGGCAGAGCGGCTCCGCATCAATAGCCAGGGTAGGGCTGTGGACTGGGGTTTGGGGCCGTGTGGGTGAGTCCCCAGCTTCCGGTAGGGGCAGAGTCTGGGACTTGAAGGCGGGTAAGCTAAGATGCTTTCTATTTAGAGTGCCGAGTCTACGCGGGGCAGGCTCCGGTGGTTTGTTACCAGTGCTAAGGAAGACGGAGGGAGGGAGAGCAGAAGGGGAGGACGGGAAGAGAAAATATCAGGAAGTACATTAAACAAACCAGTGAATAGGGAGAAATTGGGAGAAAAAGTGAACGGACCCCGTTGTGTGTGTGTCTGGTAGAGAAAGAGTGAGAGATATACACTTTGTACGGTTAAAAGAACTCCCCCTTTCGAGACAACACAAAACCCCAGTTGTCTTAGAGCCAAAAGAACGTCTGCTTGTTTGCATAGAAAGATGAGAGGGAACTAATGGAAGGCAATGTAGGAAGACCCACACAAAACATACAGCCCGCAAGCCACAGTAAAACCGAAGCTTTAATGGAAAGAATAAGAGTTGCACAAGAGTACAGTCACGCTTCGAAAGACATAGTAGCACAGAAGAATGACAATGCATCACATTGAAAATCATTCAACTGTCATCCCCTTTGGTTCATTCCTGTACATTATTAACCTTAAATTAAATAAACACACTTATTGGCTTTGGCAACCGTGCAAAATCAATGTAAAATGTACCTTGATAAAAGGTAGCACATAATGTAGTGCTGAAGCGACACGCATACACACACACAAAAATAAAGTAATTGCTTAGTTTCTCAGTAAAAGGAAGAGTGTGTGTGTGTGTGTGTGTGTGTGTGTGTGTGTGTGTGTGTGTGTGTGTGTGTGTGTGTGTGTGTGTGTGTGTGTGTGTGTGTGTGTGTGTGTGTGTGTGTGTGTGTGTGTTGGGTTTTATGCCAGAGGTTTATACCAGGGGCCAACACTAGGGGCCTTAAACCAGGCTCTACACCAGGGGCCCCTACATCACGGCCCCTTCAGCCTTCTGCTTTAAAGTTTGGAGCTGGCTGCTCTTCGGTGGGCGTCTCCGTGACCGTGACCGACTCGTCGGCCGCCAAGTAGAGGGCCGACACTGTGGGGCCCCGGGGCACCTGGGATCGGGAGCGAGACGGCAGGCTGAGGGTGAGGCTGAGGTTTGGGCGGGACAGGTACCTGTCTTTACGGGGGGTGTGGCCGTCACCCTCCTGCCCCCCCATGCTGCCGGGACGTCTCTTCTCCAGGCCGGGAGGGTCCGGCTCGGGGGTGGCCAGGTGGCTGGGCAGGGCGAACATGCCCGACACGTTGAAGTCAACCTCTGGAGGTCACAGGGAGAGAGAGAGAGAGAGACAGCGAGAGAGGTTAAATAAATGAAAATATAAATCTAAAAATCGAATTGAAGATAAATTCTGCATGCAAAAGCGTAAATAAATAAAATAATGAATCGCACGCACGCACGCACGCACGCACGCACGCGCGCACGCACGCACGCGCGCACGCACGCACGCACACAAACCCCTACAATCCACTACATTTAATACAACTCATTACAGGGTTTTACCTTCAGGGAAAAACCAGTCTGCATGCTGGATGATGGGCTCTATGATGGCAACCACGTGGAGAGACGTGGCGGCGGCCATCTCTGCCAGGGTCCTGATCACAAGACAACACACAAGACGGAGCATGAGGAAACCATTAGGAAATACAAGGCATTTATTCATATACATTTATTAATTTAGTCTTTGAACTAATAAATAGATAGTTAACATTTCGTTCCTTAAATGTGTATGTTTAAGAAAAACAAACTGTGTAAATGAATAAGATGTGAGGTAGGGAGGGGGGATAGTGCAAAAGTGGTTAAGGTTTTTGAGAATCCAGGATCAAAGGTATCGGGTATTGATCCCCAATGGGCGCCATTTCCCTGCCTCACCTCTACCTGATCCAGAACGACCTGTATCTGAATTCACGGTAAGACTGTTGTAAAGGAATAGTGGTGGATGACTAGATAGTAGAAAGAATTGTGCCGTTTCCATACCCTTCCGTCTTGGGCCACAGCAGGTTGGGCCCCAGGACGATGGCGATGTTAGGGGGGGTCATCTTGTTCACGTCGCTGTCCTGCGCCAGCTTAGCCAGGAACTTCACCAGGTATCTGCAACACACAATCCATACTATGTTACACAAAATGTATACTGTGAAACAGACAATGCATACTGTGTACCGCAAGACCAATACTATGCAGCAGACAACGCATACTGTGTGACCCACACAGTGCGTGCGTGTGTGTGTACGCCCGTGAGTATCGTTCTAGGCTATCTTGAACTACAGGATACATGATGGACAGTGGTAATCGCCTGCCCCAATCTAAACAGTTTCAAAGGACGTCCCAGTGCTGTGTTAGAAACCATCTGTTGTGTCAGGTTCGTACGTTGTGTCAGGTGTGAATCTGAGTTAGCAAAGAACCATCGTATCTACCTTACACAGTGCATACATTACTTTATATCAAGACAATTTTTACCGCTTATCTAGACATATTTCACGCACTATACTTTACTCTATCACATGAGACAGAGACTCTTGTATTAAAAATTCTTAATTTTGATTATTCACTTTGTAAGCACACAAGAATACACCTTTATTGTGTAATAGAGACAACATGTGCTTTCATGTCCCAAAATACAGTGTGCACAATATGCACATCAGACAATATGTATTATATACTAGCACATGTACTTCATGTAAAATAACGACATGCAATCGAGGGTAGAATCAGGATTAGAAAGGCCTGAGATCCAACAGCTAGAACCAAATTGAATATATTAGAATAGAAAGGAGTAGAACAGACGCTACCTGAGGTTGGCCTTGTGTGCATTTGGCATACTGTGACACGTTGACCACAGCGATTGAAGCCTCTTGTCCGGATCCGGCACACTGAACACACATGAGCACAGCGGAAGGTCAGGAATCGTTTTATTAAATTACTTTAAGCATACAGAGATTGGGGTAAAATTGTCAAAAGCACATGAATGAATATTTATATATACATGATATATATGTATATATGCTTGCCAGCTTGGCAAGCTGTCTGTGTCTGTGTGTGTGAGAGTTTGTGTACCATGAGGCCTGTAACCATTCGTCGTAGAGGCCAAACGTCATCAGAGGTTCCGGAAGCTCCCTGAGGTAGGACTTGAGTGCTCCTGAACACAAACACACACACACATTTCTTTATTACAAATATGTCCTATATGATCATCAACATAGTAATCTATGCCATTTAATCACGTTACTGAAATAAGTACCCAATTCAGATAAAAAAGGGGCACCGGTTTGTGTGGACATTTGGAGCTCTGTCTGACTGTGGCATCGACCTTTTCGGAAACTATTGTATTATTATTATTGCATACTGCTACTGCACATACTGTGTGTGTGGATGCTGGAGCACCGACTGAGCATCATCTTATACTCGTGGAAGTCTAACACTTGAATGCCACTTATTTTAGTGGCATTCAAGTGTTAGGATTCCACGAAACATATTGTATATCGCTACTGTGTGTGGTGCATTTCATATACGACATCGTTCATTATAACTCTCATATACAACGACGGTACTAAAAAACTATCACAACGTTGCCGTGGACCGTGACCATGGCGATAACGTCCCCCTCCTTCCCAGAACTTTAAGCCCAAAATACTTATTCTTTCTTTTATCTCATAGTGTCCTAATCCCAGGGTTCACTTGCTCTTTAAACTGTAATAGTATTATTAAGTACTCATATCAGTACTTGGCGAATACCGAAATGTAAGTAGTTAAAATCGGTGCATCCCAAGTTGTCGCCGTGTTGTCATGACAGTGCATCGTACCAGCTACTGCGTGGGGGTCTGAGTAGAACTCCTCCAGCTGCGACGTGGAACAATCCAATGCCGCCTTCAGCTTCTTCAGCTTGGATGAACCAGCAGCGATGCGGAAGAGACCCTAGGAAATACAATATATATATATATAGATATACATGCACTGTATATATATATTTATTGTCGTGCAAATGATTCTCTACTCTTCTTGTTTCCCTTCAAGAGGAACACTTGCACTTTGCATATTAATAGTTTGTGTGGGTTTCTGGCGTCAAGAAACGGGAAGTAAAAGTATCACTACGGACCTACCAACTGAGTAGTACATATTTGTACTACTCTGGTTGTTTCAGGTTCTAACGCAGACTGAGGTCCAGTCTGTAGCATCTAGCAGTGAAGTTACAGATTGCATCCAAATTAATCCCAATTCTGAACCCTCCCGAAACCTCTCTTTGGGAAATAGTAAAAGCATATAGCTTGTAGTCCCTAGGCTATATGAGACGGACCTGAAAGAGGGTTAACCTTCTCACACTTATAGAACACTTACAGTACAATGGCTAGATGTGTGGCGCTTTGCATATAAATATATAGAACATTGCTCATTTTAATGGTCCTACACAACAACAGTACTAAAAAAATATTAGAAATGTGTCACGGATCTCTTTTTTGAATATCAAACAGGTCCTCTCTAAAGCTGTTTGACCTTTCTGGGCTACTGTAGAACCATGGCGGTGAAACATGGTGGCCTCCATGGAAGAGCACCTTCTCCCTACATACTGTCGATAAAAAGGCCTCATTCTAGATAACGAAAAAACAATGATTGTTTATTTCATTGGATTATACACTATAAATTAAAACATACATATAAATATTATATCCCATTTCTGCCTGGTCTGCTCCACGAGATGCAACCAAATTCTACACACTTCCCCTTTAAATCGTTGGCCTGGCTTCCTGTAAAAAAGTGTCTGAATAATACCATTTTAGGATATCTATTGCTGTGGCTGCATTTTAAAGAGGGTATTAGTGGTTATGGTAATGGGTCACAGATGTGGAGAGGAAATGCAACACCACATACGTAGGGGCGCAAACACACACACACACACACACACACACACACACACACACACACACACACACACACACACACACACACACACACACACACACACACACACACACACACACACACACACACACACACACACACACACACACACACACACAATTGGCAAGCCAGCCTAAGTGATCGTTACCAACTTCCATTTTTCACTTCAGAATTATTAACCGCATCATACAATTTAGAGATTTTATATCAAATCAACCTAGAAATTATCTGCATTATCTGCAAAAAGCCAAAACATTTAGAATCTGTTAATATGCTTATTCATGACATTTTATAAGGTTGAAAGATTAACTTAAAATTGAAACTGTCTCATTAACTGACATGTTAATGCTAGTAAGGCTAATGAGGTTAGCACAGTCCCTGGGCCGTTTTCTGACTTTTGATTGTTTGAATAATGGGGCTGATCCTTAGCCTGGCACCGCCCACCTACCTACTTCCACTAAATTTTCATTTCACTTCAGTACTAGGTCTGGGTCTGCTTCATATGCATGGGTTCCTTGGACAAATGAAATGAAGTACGATGGTCTGGTAGGACCAGGCTAGCTGATCGTGTTTGTTTGGTTGTGAATTATAGCGTCCCCTGTTGCCAAGGAGGTACTTTACTTTTTGGAGGACTGCTTATCCCCGGTTCTATACGTGTACCAACTTTGCCGACCATGATTTGTTTCCCCAATTGACTCCAATTATAAAGAAATAACTTGGTGAGAACCGGGAACAGTGAAAATTCAACCACTCAGCTATCAACACAAAACTAGTGGGGACCTAAGGGGGAGGTCTTTGATGGGCACACCAAATGTTAGGCCTCTGAGGTTTTCTGAAGCCGACTGGTTGAATAATGACTTCTCATTGGCATAATCCTATTTTTGCATAAATCCGCCAAAACCAACAGCCATTTGTATCACAATCAAAAAGAAAATAATTAAGGTTTGACCACGAGTTATAGCGCTCCCTGTAGTCACAGTGGTAACAAATGATTTGAATAAATGACAAGAAATCAAATAAGAAACATGATAACAACAGTGTGGCTTGCTTTGCAACAACAACATTTGATATCATGCTAGGACAATACAATGTAACTTCTCAGTCTCTACCTCCTCCTTCATGCCAGTCTCAAGCAGCATCATGACACAGGCCTCCAGGGGCAGGGCAATCTCCCGGTGGCTCCTCTCCAGGTGCTCCTCCAGGGCCGTGCCAAACGCTGGCTTCTCCATCCACGAGTCTAACGGGAGGGGGGAGGGGAGGGAGACACAACATGGAGGTCAGTTGGCTGTTGGCAGACGTTTTGGTTCTACAAACGTAGAACATTTTTGATTCTACAATTAAATATTGTAATTTAGATTATATTAAGGGTTGTCCTTGATTAAAGATATTTCATGGATAAAAATGATTGTCAGGCAAGACCCATCGATGACTGATGGTTGAGTTGTCATAGATTTTTCTATGTATGCCGCTCAATGAACAGATGATATAGGATATTAACCTAGTATAATATACCGTGTTAGATCTATTTAATCCAACAGTGGCTGGTCTCTGTGGAGACAGAGAGATTTGTTTTGTCTTATTACCAAAGGTATTCACACCCGATCATGAAAAAAAAGATTGATAAATCGAATGTGTTTGACTGATTCAAAATGTAAAATGCACTTGTGAGTAATGATGGAGAGAATAATTTTCAGCAGTGTGAGAAGTTGACACACTTTGCATTTTACTTTTTTGGGATAATCTTTAATGGTTCTGAAAGGCTGCTAGACTAGGCAAAACATAAAACCTGCACACAGACCACTGAGCCAACCCCCCCCCCCTCCCCCTCCCAAAAAATGCATAACTTATAGGCTTTACTTCTAGAAGCCAAGCAATGCAATAGCATCACTCATTTAGTATCCCTGTCCTACAAATAGAATATCCCGCACAATATCACCGAAAAATACAAACACAGTAGGCCTACACAATCAAATGAAATGGTTTATCGTGTTTAGTCAGGTTTCAGGTTTCTTTGGGGTTACATGCTGAAGTGTGTACCTATCCATATAAATAATTGGTTTCTCAATTCCTAAATACCGATTTTAGATACTGTTGCATGTTGGGATGCGTAGTTTGTGTAGTTCGTAGTGTACGTCGATCACCAACAATCGATAATAAATGTAAGTTTCATTCGGTATTTATATTAGGTGTTTCTTGCGGGTGATGTTTACCTTGCTGCAGTTGAATGGCAGGGATGGCCGCTTCTAGTACAGCCAAAGACCTCCTGTGGTAGTCTGCTTGGGCCTCCAATAGCTACACACATATACACATGCAACACACACACAAAATAAATGATGGATGCACTCAACAGTTTAGATATGGAGAGGATATGACCTTCATCATCGCAGACTTACCAAAACGTAATAACTTGCGTAGTCTCCCTCTTTTGAAGCAAAGTTATACATATCCGCAGAAAGCTGGTCCTGTGTGGCAATAAAAAATACATTTATAAGATAATATCCCTCACTCAGTCTCACAAATCTCTTTCATGTCATCTACATTATCTACTGTGTTATATTCACCAAATTCCTCTTGAAGACAACATCTGACGAGCAAGCAGATTAAATGTCCAAAGTCATACTGTTGTAAGTCATATAACCTGATTGGTTGCAAGACTTGACTTCTGATGACAAAGGCTGCCCTGTTCCTACCCTGTTTAGATATGAACCTTATTCACCTGGCATCCATCTTGGCTCTGAATGCTAGTTCGGGGGGGGGGGAACGGAATAATGCGAAATTCTGCATCCTTCAGTTCCCCCCATCCAGCATTTAGAACCAAGATGGCCGCTATGTGAATAAGGCCCATTGTTCCAACTTAATAAAGAGACCGGAGCTGGGTCTATAAAGCTTCTATGGTTTGACTCAATTTTAATAAATCTGTTAGTATCTACCTTGCATATTTCTACTTTATTAAGTGCCTCATCCATCTCGTCCTTGAGTGAGTCCACCTTTGACGCCATGGCCTGGTTATTGGTCCTTGTCGCCTGGTACCACCTGTGGGTGATTGAAAAATGTTAGGCAGGTAGGTAATACACATAAAGGTTTAAGATTAAATCAAATAAAAAAAAAAAAACCTAGCAAGGTATTTTTTATCAGTTAAAAACAATTATTATACAATTATTATAATGTTCTGTTGTCATTTTCGCTGGCATTGCACATATGAAAATAAAGGGCGGCCCCTAGATATAAGAAAAATCAAAATATCTTTAATTCCTTTTGTAAAATTTATTTTGACATTACACAAGTAGTACGAGTACACAGTCGTCTATTCTTTTTAAGTACCTTTGCCTTTAAGATTTGCATGCCCAAAGGTTGAAATAGCATCCCTTTTCGATCATATCAAACAGTGTTCGAGCTAGCATCTAGCGTACCTAGCCTTAGCCGAGTCATAGTCCAGAACCAGCTTGCCCAGTTGCTTCCTCATTTTCAGCACGTTTGGAATTTCCACCTTTGGAATAAAAAACAGAGACTCCAACTCATAAGGTACACTTTCAACACACAACCTGATCCATATAATCTACATTACAATGTTGCCCAGACCGTCAGTAGCCTACATATTTTTACAATGAGCAGTTGTACTATGGAGTGATGTGTGCAGTGGTATGTTTTTGTGTTATGGTGTGTAGTGGTCTGGTATGGTGTGTGTGTGTGGTTGTGTGTGGTGTTTTTCTTCAGGGGGTTTAGTGCAGTGTTTTGGTGTGTTATGGTGTGTTATGGACGTCATGTGCTGTGTAGTGGTGCTTAGCGGTGTGTTAGTACCTCTGTGAGCTGATTGAAAGGCTCCAGGACGTCCCGCTCTAGCGTGACCTCGTGCTGCATAAGTTCCGAGGCAAGCCTGCTCTCTGCCTCCCCACACACATCCATCATCTTACTGCTCAAGCACAAGGACAGAATACAAGCGCACACGCACACACACACAAAACCAATAATGAGTACATACACACAGGACCAAGATAAAACAATACAAAACACATACACCAACAACGGGGTAAATCTTTCAAACACAGAAACACACAGAGTCAGTGAGTGAGTGAGTGAGTGAGTGAGTGAGTGAGTGAGTGAGTGAGTGAGTGAGTGAGTGAGTGGGAAGCTGCAGTAGGCTCACACTCCTGAGAAGGACCAACAGTGTAAAGCCAAACACATCTAAGAAGTCCTCGAGTCCAACCACTCAAATCAGCTATGATCTGTTCTACGCAGCCACTTTCCTTTCGATTTACATCAAATATGCTGCATTTTCCATAAGAATTGTGGTAGTGGAAAAGGATAGACTAAACCCTCATACAGCCAGTGTAAACAACTTATGCTCTTTTCCTTCTCCACAATCATCTTTGTATTTAGATGATTCAATTTGAATGGACTTTTACTATTTAACCCAAGTGTAAAATAGTTTAGCAAATGGCAGTTTGAGGATGAGGGTAAGGTAAGTGAGTCTGCATTCTTTAAGACAGCCATGAGCTGTATTATTGAGCTATGTTAAGAGAGTTTACTTATACCGACCCGATCAGACTCTCTTCGCCCAGCTGGCTGCCTCCGTCCTGCATGGCCTGGGACAGAGATGTCAGTGGCAGCTTTTTCTGCAGGGGGATGAATAGAAAGTGAAAGTTAGGCACCAGGTAGAGGTGAAACCGTTTTCAGAGACAGACCCACAACCAACACTAAACCGTGTTCTATGTGCTAAAACATTAACAGAGTTGAACAGATGCTATGATCCATCATATAGCTGAATAAAAAGAAGTCAAAGAACGTTAAAAACACATGCTAGGACACGACTTGACAATCTCAATGACTGTGTGCATGTTGTCCGTACGTGCTGGAAAACTAAAAACACTGAAGGCCATGGCTCAATTTTTCCACTACGTCTGTTCCTGAGTGACTCAATACTATGCAATAGTTAATGAAAGCACAACACTGTCGCAGGATGAAGAAAGTTTAGTAGAGCTAGGGTGTTCGACTTCTATCCACATCAATTCTGAGTTCAATCCCTATGTTCTCAGTCTACCAGTAGGCATTCTTGAGCAAGATGCAACCATGACCTGCGCATTAATGTCAACAACATGCATCAAAATAGATTCACTTTGAAGCACCTGCTAAATCGTACATTCGAAATAGGTCTTTGCTTTGGTTAGCCAGCCATGGTACTCTAATAATACAATGAAAACTAGGGTCATTGAATTCAAAGTTGTCCTCTGCTCTTTTGTGAGTAGAGGAGAGGACAGTGAGTGAGAGGAGAGAAAAGTGCTTACATGTCGTTTCTCCGAGTCGGTGCCCAGCTGACCCTGCAGACACAAAACCAGCCTCTTGTGTGCATTGTGCGACGCCGTTCGCACCAGCTCCATCCGCCGTTCGATCTGAGGTACGCACACACACACACACACACACACACACACACACACACACACACACACACACACACACACACACACACACACACACACACACACACACACACACACACACACACACACACACACACACACACACACACACAAACGATGTCAGGTCAAGTTAGGTGAATACATTTATTTGTAGTTGAAGGATAGTATTATAGTATACCTGCACTTTTATATATAAACTTAGCACAAAAAGTAAGGAAATTTGTGTTTGGTAGATTATTTCTCTGTGGTAACAATACTTTTTGGCAATAAATCTTATACAGTTGGAAAGCCTGTATAGTTCCCTTTCAAATGGTGCCCCATTTGCAAGGAACATGCACTTGTGGGATGAGCAGCAGAGCTGAGTATGTGGGTTGCGCCCATGAAAAATTTGCCAATTCTTCTCTGCCATTGACTCGTTTGGTGTTTGGTGGATTGGATGATTGAATTTTGAAGAAACAAGACATAGTGACAATTAAACAATTTATTCGTTTCACAAACAGGAGCCTCAGTAGCGTGTGGAAGAACCATACACAGCCACAACAGCCTGGCACCTCCTCCTCATGCTGGTCACCAGCCTGTTCAGACACTGCTGTGGGATGGCATCCCATTCTTCAACCAGCATTTGTCGCAAGTCAGCCAACGTGGTTGTGTTGGTCACTCTGGCACGAACAGCACGCCCAAGCTGATCCCACAAGTTTTCAATGGGGTTGAGGTCAGGACTGCTAGCAGGCCATTCCATCCTTCCACTCCCACATTCTGGGGGTAGTCTCTGATAAACCCCGCCCTGTGGGGGCGAGCGTTGTCATCTTGGAGGATAGAGTTTGGTCCTAGAATGTGGAGATATGGGATTGCCACTGGTTGCAGAATCTCATGTCTATATCTCTCTGCATTGAGATTGCCTTCAATGATGACAAGCCTCGTTTTTTCAGTGAGGGAGATGCCACTCCACACACCTTCAAACTGCCACTGTCACACCAAATTTGTACCGGGTGCCAAATTTGTACCGCCTAAGTAAGGGGTTGTCCGTTGCCAGGCAGGTTTCAAAAAACAATCGCGCTCATGATGCCAAAGACGAAATAATAAAATACAGATAACGGATCGCTAGATAACACTTGTTTTTACTTTATATTTGTATAGTATTTAATTGTTTAATCGAATTTAGCTAGTAAACTGAGTATTTAAAGCAAGTTTCAAAAAACATTCACGCTCATGTTGCTAAAGACGAAATAACATAACACAGATAACGGATCGCTAGATCACACTTGTTTTTACTTTATATTTGTTTTGCATTTAATTGTTTAATCGAATTTAGCTAGTAAACTGAGTGTTTAAAGTGTATCATAGTCTAGCTAGCTTGTGTTAATTTAATTTCCTTAATTTAATTTAGATAATAGATGGATAGATGGGTAGATAGGTGAGCAGGCATTTACTAACTATTATTACTACTATTACTTATTATTATTCACCTTATCCCCATAACATTCAGCTATTACTGTTTAGGGAAATAGATAAATACAATACAATACAATACAAATATAAAGTTAGGAACGCTAATAAATGTAATTTGTGAAATAAGTGTTAGCTGTCTTGTCGCGCTCAATGAACGAGTTTGCGAATGTTCTTGAACCTTCCCACGTCATTCGACGCGATCGGATTGTCTGGGCAGAGAGCCGTCAGCCATATCGTCCTGCAAACCTTGACTGCAAATCTGTAGAAGACAGCCTACGGCACATAAGTGCTGACAGAGTGATGAAACTTCTTGGGGTGTCGTCTTCTTCGCGGCCGGTCTTTGACATCCCCCGTTATATGGAACTTGGCCTTCAGTTTGGAGAGGGTACTAGGGCTCACTCCAAATAATGCCGCAACTTGGTTTTGCCGAACACCAGCTCGAAGTTGCCCATCAGGTGCCAATCAGGCAATTGATTGGCAGCATCTGGGTGTATCAGAAGTTCAAAACAAGTGTCAATAGCAACAGCAAAATAACCTGTTTGGCAAGGGCAGAAAAGATTTGGCAAATTTTTCATCGGCGCAACCAACCTACTCAGTGCTGCTGCTCATCCTACAAATGCATGTCATGTTCCTTACAAATGGGGCACCATTTGAAAGGAAACTAAACAGGCTTCCAACGGTATAAGAAGTTTTAAACAAATCCAACCATGAGGCTAAATTTAAGATTAGGATGCTTGAAGGTTCCTTGGAAATTAACTGATCCTGAGCATGGGCAAAAATGTGCACACGGAACACACAGATCTTTGCAAAATCATAGACTTTGCATCTGACAAGTCCGTCTGTTTAATAAGCAGCTACTTCCTCATCCTGTGCAACAGTAAACAATCAGCTGTTCTGCTTCTCTAAAGGCAGATCCCCATCCGAGCATACTCAACACAAACACTAATAATGGCACACAGGGCCTTTCCACCCATTAGTGCACGGTTCTCTTTAAACACTATCAAAAGAAGAAATAACATCATGAGGCTGGTTGCTAATGTCAAGAGTTGAATGACACAAAACAAAATTGGATCTGTGAAACAAAGTGTACACGGGTGTCGAACTATGCAGAGGTACAACTAGGGGAGGACCTCAAGCTCTGTGCTGCACCTGTCAGGCTTCAGATGAAGCATTCCCTTGACAGATGAGGACCTGAGAGGAGCAGCAATGTTAAACATTACTTCCAACTCTCCCGCTCTTCTGCCATGAAACTTATTCCCTTCTTTCCCCCTCTCTCTTTTGGGGTATTTTATTGTAGCTAATTAATAAATAACAATTATATTCTCTGGTCTTTCCTATTCCTATAGCTACTCTGCACTCTGTATAAATTGTTTTAGTTAGTTAGTAACTCCAAAAATGATGCCATACTCTGAATGCTCTCAGCCTCACATGCAAGTGGTTTCTGATAAAAGCGTCTGCCAAATGACTAAATAGTTCTTCTCCTGCAGCTGGTAGCTTCACCGCCAGCTAGACTCTGGCATTCTTCCAAACGAACACCATGGCTCCTGCCTTTTGATTCCTGTGTGGACGCGTGGTCCAATCTGACCACGGATTGGATTGGATCCAGGCTCTCGTAAGGCACTCTGAGCTAAGGTGGGTGAGGAGGGAGGGAGGGAAGGAGCCAGGGACAGAAAGGAAAAGAGCGAGGCCCAGGGGTTTGTGGCTGTGTGTATTGTTTGTCTACAAACCCGACTCGTGGATACACTGTATGGCTGATTGTGTCTCAGCCTCTGGCCATGGAAGCTTTTTTTTACGACCGATCAACGAACATCGATCAAAATCTACATTTATTTTGGACCGATCGTGCGGAACGAGTGAATGGAAGCGGTAAGAATGGCAGTTGAGGTTCCAACAGCAATTTTTTCCTGTGACCGATATACTCCTCCCTAACGGCAAAGAGAGTCATTGGGGAATATCAGGGTCACTAGTAAGGGCCCCATGCTAGCTCCATCATGCAGGCTCGGCCCCTTGACAGTGCGTGTGTGTATCCAAGGATGAGCCACGAAGTGATGATTTATTACACCAATCACCCACAGTATTGCCCTCCACAGTCGGAAATAAGGGTGCACTCACACTAGGCAAAGTTGCCCTGTTCCGTACTCAAGTACGATTGCCCCCCCCCCCCCCCCCCCGCTGTGCCGCTGACCTGTGCTCACACTAGGAAATCTGAACTGGGCCTGAGTACGGTTGCCTCTTGTACATACGTCATCATGTCATAATACGTCATCACCAAGCGTCGCTGCTTAGTAGAACAACAATAAAGAACAACACAAAACACAATTGGCATTTTACTGACTTTGTTGCTTATTTGGAGCCGTTCGTCTCAGATACAGCCCTCTCTCACTGAGCGTTTTTACACTGCCAAATATTTGCACGTTTTATGCACGCATTTTTTCGCGGCGTGGCCCGCGCGTTTAAACTCCCCGGGGTCTCCATGCTTGAGCTAGAACCCTAATTTACCCTCCCTGCACACATTGGCGGTTTATTGGGTTTCATTCTGTTGTAAATGTGACGGCTCCGCGGTTCCGGGATAAAAAAGTGGACAGCATAATAAAGAATACGTTGGCGTTTTTGCACTTGTAAATAGTTAATCGCATTTGTAGCCTAAACTCAGACGTGAACTTATTGTCTTCATTCGTAAAGAAAATAAAAAAATTCGGGAGCATGGAAATTATTTTAAAGATGTCTGGACCCCCGCTTTATCCAGTGAACCAATAAAGCCTGCGCTGCGATGAACGGGGGATTTTTGATCAAACACTCAACTTCGCTGTCGCACCAAATTGAACCCACTCACGAACCGCTTGCCGCCATGTTTATTGTTTAATGGGGTAAAAGGGTTGCATGGACTATACGTCATGCAGCTCAGGTTGCTTATCTGTGCGTGTGCGCGTGTCGGCTCATTAGCATCTGTACCGTGGCCTGCGCACACCTCTCCGAAGTGTACTCAGGCCACGGAATTGAACTGTACTTGAGTACGGATGGTGTGCTCCAGAGATGGAAATTAACTTTTTTCCACTGTGGCAGGTAGATTTAAAAATCTACAAGCCACTCATCTTTTTTACCAGCCACTTTTTAGACGGTATTTTTTTTTTTTATATATGCGTACATTTTAAACAATATAATAGTAACAATAGATAAGAAAAGTGTTTTTCATACACATCTTTTTTCCATCAAAAGTGATTTTACTGTAAATAGGTTCTACCAAGGAACTGAGTTGAAAACGTTCTTCTCTTACCGCATATGATAAACAATACACAGGTATCTGCCATGTTAAGTAATGTATTTTAAAGGTGTTACGATGACAAGTTTGGGGATAATTCATGCATACAAAGTATTTTCAATAAAAAACGAATTGACATTAACAATAAAGCAACATGCATGGCTACACCATCATACATGTGACTGCATACAAATGTGTCCACAGACCTGATAACTAACGTATGATAGTAAGCATTATTGGCCCTAATATTCTGAAAAAACACTGCCTCAAAAGGCTATTGGCTTAAGCAATACAAGTAGAGGCATATATTTGAACTTTATACCCTGAACTTTTAAACGTTGCAAACGTGCAAAAACATAATTATATATTTATGTGGCATTCAGTCCAATGCTGAAAATATATCTGTGGCATTAGACCAATGCTGTGGTAAAGTGTGTAAAGTATGACCAAGTGTTTCTTTCTGTTCAATAGGATAGATCAATCCCCTGTAGGAGAAATGTGTTAATGTTCGTTAATGTGAGTAGGCCGAGGGCGTAGCCTAACTAGTTTGTGAACGACCCAGAGAAACGCAACGCAAATTCAATGGGAACATGTATGAGGCTTTAATAAAATCCCAGACGATTTTGAAATTCCGCAAAACATTTTTTAAAAGTGTCTCAAAAAGAGGGCATGTCCGGGCAAAAGAGGACGTCTGGTTACCCTACCGTACGTACGGGAAACACATTTGATTCCTACCTGTAACACTGTTAAATTGGTGGGTGCTATCCTGGTAATTGCGTGAGAAATACGAAGTATGGTGTGTGTGAGCGTGTGTATGGGTTGAATTCATGGGGCAAGCCCCAGGAATCTCCCACTTCCGGCTTCCATGAAAGAGAACCAAGCTAATTCACACAAAAGCGTTCATGCAAATCTAGCATTAAAGGTTAATTTAAGGAAGTTCTCTCACGTCACGCTGAGAGTAGTTCGCTAGTAGTAGCGCTTTAATTTGCAGTGTCAGAGATTTCTGAGAAATCTAAATGCTGACTAAATTCTCAGAATTCTGACACTGCAAATATTGCACGCTAGTGAACTGCTTTAAAATATCGACATCGCGAACAGGCAACAAATGACTGGTGAGAACCTTCGTAAATAAACCTTTAATGCTGGATTTAATTATCAGAAATCGGATTTTATTAGCCTATTCAATTTCTGAATTAAAATTATTTTGATGAATAATCTACATTTGTACAGTCGATGTGCAGCACTTTAATTCCCGTCAACTTTTTTTTCCAACACCAGCACTTCCACAACTATGCCCATGTTCCTGACTGCTATATACAAAACCATTTATAGCGCATCTATTTTTCGGCTGGGTAGTGATAGTCGCCCTAAATGCAGCTTTAATGTGGGCTCTGATTCTGAATGAATGCCGCTGCTGAACTGTGTGAATAAAATAAAGGGAACTGAAATCTAAAGAAGACAAGTGGTTTTGATGTACCGGTGAATTCCAGCTTAAAGTGGAACATTGCTGCCATCATGGGAAATTAATGTAGCCTAGGCCTATTGTAAGTAGCTTTAAATTCCTTGTTCTTTTGTTGAACATATCCCCCACTAGATTTCCCCACCCCCACACAGATTTTGTCCTGTAGAAACCTATATGGTGGAAACCTATATGCCCTCTCAACCACAAAATGTTTGAGTCACGCCATTGAACTCTAAGCACTGAATATTTATGCGTTGAAATAACTTATCTGGATTTGAATTGAACTCCTATTCAGCTTTATTTAGGTTAGATATAAGGTTAAAAATTCAAAATCAAATATTCAATGTTAAAATATTCAACGTGGGGACTTTGACTACGTTGAAATTCAAATCCAGATACGTTATTTCAATGCATAAATATTCAGTGCTTAGAATTCAATGGATTTTTATTTTCAAAATCTGATGGCACAGATTTACTTCCATACACTTCTCCTTCGTCATGCTTAACTGATCATACCTCTCTCTCGTTGGTTACACAAATCTTACCATGCACACTCCCAGAACCCCTCTCAAATTTCAGCCAGCCAGACAATTCACGTCTGTTAATTTATGAATGGAATTCTGAACGTGTCCCGCCTCCGAAATAGCCTGGCTTTTTTGCCTGAGATGGGGAACCAATCACAGAACGGGGAGGGACGGCAAGACGATGACAACGTCTATGCGACACACCCATCGTCTTCTTCTGAATTGCTTGTGTCTCACGCATGGACATAAGAGCTGTGTTCGAAATCGTTCCCTATACACTCACTCACTATTCCCTATATAGTGTTCATGATATAGTGCACTATATAGGGAACGAACAAACGAGAATTCGGATACTACGCTGAACATTTCTAAACGTCATTTGCGTCAGTAGACGCGCCGGGTATTTGTGTGACGCAGACAGATGCGCCCACATCATGTAAACAAACCTGGCACTCACAAGGAAAGCTGCAGGTTGTATTGATGTTGAATGTTACATTTCCTGGTTCAAGTTTTTTTAATTAATTTGAATGCTAAATTTTCTACGTTAAATCCCAAACAAATTGTTGACATTTCTATACGAAAGCCGGAGATTCCATCATTAAATGTATTCGTTTTCGCGGTTATTAAGCTTCTTCTTCTCCACCGGAAAAACACAACCGCATTGTATTGTGGTATACGGGAGTAACATGCAGGGTACATCGTATGTACACTCAAATTTGGGGTATTTTAAGTGCACTATATAGTGCATGAAATTAACCACTGAGAATTCGAACACCACTACAAAATGGCGAGCACCCTATATAGTGCAATATATCCGTGATAGGGAAAGATTTCGAACACAGCTATGGTCTAGGGCCCGACCGATTAATCGGCCTGCCGATTTAATCGGCCGATTATAGCCTTTTTGAAAATAATCGGCATCGGCCAAAAAGACGCAGATTACTACCGTTTTTTTTTTATTTTATTTTTTTATGTTATTACGCTTAGTATCCTGCAGATTGCGCTCCTACTCGCCTTGCTAACTAACAACTTTAGCTGGAGTAAAAAAGAGGAGATTGAATTTTACCGTACAACATGAAAGCACGCTCGCTCAGGCAGCTGCGCGCTCACCTCACCAATGTACACAAGACGCGTTGTTTGAGCATGTTGTGCCTGTTTTTCTTTAGGTCCCAGGCCATGTTAATTTGTTATACTGTAGACTCTAACGGTGAGACCATACTGCTCAGCACGCACGTGTTAGTCACTGCTCACGAGCGCAGCACATTGGGAGTTAGTTATTTATTTTACATTTTACATTACACTCATTTTTGACTGTAAATGTATTCTAAAACACTCAAAGGTTCTGCATTCAATTCACATATTCGTTAAAAGTGTTTAAAGTATATTTAAGGTATCAAAAACTACGTTTTATATGCTTTATTTTTATTTTTTTTTATTTATTTTTTAATCGGCCGATTAAATCGTAATCGTAATTTTTCTCTGAAAATAATCGGCATCAGCATCGGCACTCAAAAATCAATATCGGTCGGACCCTACTATGGTCTCACGCCGAATGCGTGAGACTTGAGAGCCCTGTTACCGGTATATTATCCCGGATGTTGACAGTCCCATTTCAGCAAAAGAGGCGTAGAAGAAGAAGGGGGCCGGAGGTTGACAGTAATGGTTGTAGAACTGCAGTGCCATATGACAAATGTATTAAATATGCAGATTTGATCGGACCTGACTGGAAAGTATTACCTGACACAGTGGTGGGTGAAGTGACACAATTCATGTTAATTTCCATCCCTGGTGTGCTCATACTAGCAAAGCGATCTAGACTTTAGGGGACAAACGTACTTGGCCACGGTACAGATGGCCTAGTGTGAGTGTGCCCTGAGTCAAGATAAGCACTTCCTGCTGGAGAATGTGATCTTAATGTGGATAGAACGATTAAGACCCTGTCCACATGGACGAAAACTATCTTTTCCCCTCGTTTTCCATGGCAGCGTTTCAGGAATTATATGATGACGTAATGATGGACTCATTGCAAAAATGTATCTAGCTGTAGAAACACTCTAGTACATATTCCAGGCCTATATGTGGCGCTGCTTCTCCACCAAAAAAAGAAGAAGACGAGGAGCATTCGCATCAACCTTCGCGCTGTATACAAAAATACAGTCGAGGAGGAAAAAAACGAAAAACAACAACAGCAGTTCTTAAACCTTATGGATTGATCAGAAAAAACGTTTTAATGTAGTTAGTAATTCAATTTACCAAGGGGCTGTATTTAAAGCTACAAAAATATTTCTAATCAAATCCCCCAAAAATAAAATTGATGGAAATCTGGGGTGGGGGGCAGGACGTCATCATTTGCGCATCTGGCGTCCTCACGAATCTTAACACGAAAACGCAGGGGGGGGCGTTTTCTCTTTTTCACCCTGGGACCTTGTTTCAAAAAAGTAAGTCTGCAGGGACTGAAAATGCCCGGTCGGTCTGGACGGTCGGCCCAAACGTGCATGACTACTGCGTTTTTACACAACAATCGTTTTCATGTGGACAGGCCCTTAGAGCTCCCTTTAAATGTGTCTTTTACCACGGATTCTTGGAAAACATCGAGACAGAAGCGATGTGTCTAATCGCCAGGGGAGGTTTGTCCAGTGGAACAAGCTTACACGCACACAGCTCGTAAATACATTGATGTCCACACGCACACACACCCACACCCACACAAAACACGTGCATGGAAACCTGCCCACTAGAGCTGCACCTAGCGATTAATTTCATAGTTGACTGATCTAACAATATTTTTTAACACTCAGTCTACACAATATCATAAAAAATAGCAGATGCAGAAACACACACGCATGCTAACACTTTCCCTTCCGTTACGCCCCATGTCCCGTTAGTGAGCTTGTTTAAAGCTTTATAGGCTCGTTGGTTCCATGTGTTTCCAGACGACCCCCAGCAGCCAATGAAAAGCCTGGGCTGAGTTAAACTATGACCCCTGACAACACTAACTATGGAAACCTCCACTGAGTCACAGAGGGCCTGGATGGACGCAGCTCTGTTTGCTGAAGTGCAGCCGCTTTTGACGACTTGAAGGCTGAGTGACTGATTGTCTTGGCTAGGATTTGTGGACTGGCTGACTGTTTCATTTACTGGCTGACCTAATTGGCTACAAGTGGGCTTGTTGTTGGGTCTGGCCGGCCGGTTGTGATGACTGTGCAGAAACGATCTCTGGTTTCCAAGGCAGCTGGAACAAGCAAATAAACAACATTGTGTTGTTCTAGGCATGCATCTTTTGCCAACGTTGCAAACAATGAGTTTCCTTCAGGATATCTGCTTCATATCTGGCCAATGCCTTGCTTTGTGATAGGATGTGTGATACGTGAATCACCGAAAATTGGAATTCTTGGCTGAGAAGGAAGAGGATTTTTAAAGGACCAAATATGTAATAAAAACTACTTAAACTGACATTCACAAAAGGTGTGCCCACTAAGCTCTCCCAAAAAGAATGCATAAAATCCTTCTTGGCGGGGGCACGCACACACACACACACACACACACACACACACACACACACACACACACACACACACACACACACACACACACACACACACACACACACACACACACACACACACACACACACACACACAGACAGACAGACAGACAGACAGACAGACAGACAGACAGACAGACAGACAGACAGACAGACAGACAGACAGACAGACAGACAGACAAACTATTTTTGATGAGATGGCATGGGAGGGGGAGAAGGGAGGGGCAGTTGCAGCAGAATCAGCACATTCTTGGAATGATTGCGTTTCAACACATATCGGTTATCTGAGGCAGGTTCGTCAGAGTTTTAAAGGAGTGTGAACTGACGCTGAATAACAGAGCACAGTGCTCTCTTTTCTTAAGATGCGGGCAAAGTTCAATTCTCCAGAGGTAAATAGCGCAAAGGGGAGGGGGGGGGGGGGGGGGGGGCGAAAGAGAGAGCAATAGCGAGAGAGAGAGAGTACAAGATGAAAGAGAAGTGAGAGAGAAACAAAGAGCCATAGCTTTGGCATTTTTTAAATGGGTGGTTCGTTTACTCATTTGTGCTGAGAAAGTGCTTTTGGGACAAAGGTAGAGCTATAAGGTGAGCTACTTAACAGGCAAACAGAGTGAGTGAGTGAGTTACACAAGGGTTCACAGTTCAGTGTCACCTATAATAAATGTGTGACTTTAGTGGCCCTGAAAGTGTGTGTGTGTGTGTGTGTGTGTGTGTGTGTGTGTGTGTGTGTGTGTGTGTGTGTGTGTGTGTGTGTGTGTGTGTGTGTGTGTGTGTGTGTGTGTGTGTGTGTGTGTGTGTGTGTCAAAAGCTCAGTACGACTATCCACATAATCTCCCATCACTGATTCATTTCTGTTTCCGTCTTGTTTATACTCATCTCACAGCCATGAGCTCATGCCTCTAGCAACTTAAACCAATCTCTCCCCATCCAAAACGTAATAGTACACACATATACATGTGTGTGTGTGTGTGTGTGTGTGTGTGTGTGTGTGTGTGTGTGTGTGTGTGTGTGTGTGTGTGTGTGTGTGTGTGTGTGTGTGTGTGTGTGTGTGTGTGTGTGTGTGTGTGTGTGTGTGCCGTGCGTGCATAATCGATTCGTCACAAGAAGTCAAGCCTGCCTCAAACAGAAAAGAAACACAGATGCACTTTCCCAAACGACCAAATCGTATGAGCTTGTGAGGCCTTGCAGGCGGCAAACCACCAATTGTTACACCTGCCAGCAATTTCACTCCAGGCTTCCAGATAGCTCTGCTCACAACATACTAGTGAGATGCGATGTCTGTACCAGAGCTCTGCTACCAACGCTTATCCTTGTACATAATACCAGAGCCTAGCCGAAGACGGGGTAATCCCTGTGTTCCCCAGGTCCTATGTTCCCCGGCTGCGAAGGTTTTGGGTCAGGTTTAGGGTTTTAGTTAGGGTGAGGGTTAACCCTAAACCTAACCCTAACCATAATCATAACCAATCGGAGGAGAGCCATTCTAACCAATCACAGGCGAATCAGAGGCGAAAAAGGCGGTACTTGCCCCTACCATCATACGAAAAAATTATTAGCTCGCCGGATGCTATGTTCCCTGGTCACATACAAAGCGGGGAACATAGGACCCGGGGAACAAAGGTACGCTCCTCCTAAGACATGCTACCAGAGCCTAGCCTAAGACATGCTACCAGAGCCTAGCCTAAGACTTGCTACCAGAGCCGAGACTAAGACATGCTACCAAAGCCTAGCCTAAGACATGCTACAAGTTAGCTTGTCTTTGAACTGGAGCTTACAAGTTAATTAAAATCTCAGGCAACACAATAATAGCAACAGTTGAAATGTTAATTATTGTAGATTCAAGGGTAAGAATCATGGAAAAAAATATTTGCAGCATATTTAGCCCAGGTAGCTCACTTTTACCTTCTTGCGGGTGAGTAGTTAAAAGATTTAAAGAGCAGTGTTAAGAAACATTTCACAGTTACAGTCATCAGTGGCCTGCTACTTGGCATGGTTGTGGTTGAAGTGTTGAGGCATTGTGATCAGAATAAGCTTGAAGTCCTCATCGGCCACCACTTCCCCTTTCTGCTTCCACTTTAGTTTGTTCCATCAAATTAAAATCTGGGCTTTGGATAATTCACCAGAAAACACAGATGATCCTTTTGTCAAAATGTGGTACCTGCAACAAACTTGGTAACTGTTGTATTTTGCATCTAGTACTGAGTTACTGTGTTTTTGATTAAATTATTTAAGTTAATCAAGAAACATGGCCCCTAGGATGCGCGATGTGCCAGCATTCAGAAAAGTGATCATTTCTGCTTACAGGGTAACTAACAGAGAACTGTTAGTCTCACAAATCACACTTCCTGCCAGACACCAATGAGATCGCTTCGGTAGAACGTCTCCTGAATGAAACAGGAAACAAGACGCAATGCAAATGCACTTGCTTTCAGGCAAATAACTTGGATCACAAGTGTTTAATGTCAAGATGATTGTGGCAGTTTGGATGATTTATGTAAAATCATGACAAGAAACGTTTGCAGTCTCAAGCTGCCCATACACACCAAACAAGCTAGAGAGTTGGATGTTTCCTCAACATTAGCCGCGTTTACATGGCACATCTGATCCGCATAGATTTCTATGCGGCATAGATCTGTTCCTAAAATGTGTTCCGAATGTACTGTATACATGGCAGTAACAAAAGTGTCCGTTATGTCTCTCGCGCACACCTGACACATCTCTAAACCGGCGGCGACATAATGGATGTCTTATCACTATCGGGGATTTTAAATTTGATTTTAATGAAAGCACAGCAGGAGAGAGGTTTTCTCTGCCTGCTCCTTCAATTAAGAAGGAGCAGGACAGCGCAGCAACGTCAATTTCTCGTCAGATCTTTATATTTACCCTAAGCCCCGCCGCAAACAAGAGGAATTTGGATACGAGTCCGCAGCCAAGACTGGTGGGAGAGAGTGGTCTTACGGGAATTTAGTGACCAGGAATCCTCGAAGGTCCAATTGCGCAATACTGCAGATGCCATCTCTCTAAGTTAAGAAGAATTTTAACGTTCAGCCTGCAAAAGTACTAGTAGTAGTAGCCTACTCATTTACAGTTATTTCGGACGCGCGCGGACACGTCATTAATAAAGAAAACACCCATGTCCCGTCGCTAAGCAACCGGACACGCTTACCGGACTACTTTTACGGAGTGATAACAAAGACGTGAATCAAGCAATAAATCCACTTTCCTTGACAGCGGTGAAGTTCGGTGTGCTTAAAAGTACCGACAGAGCTCAGTGGACCAATGGCGAACTACTGCGGCTGCTCTAAGTTAAACCCCAATCTATTCGGAATAAGTGTATACATGGCGATTAAAACGGACTACACCACCATTTCTATTCGGCATAGAATCTATGCCGAACAGATAATTGTATTCCAAATGAGGCGTATACATGATCAATTTCTGTTCCGCATAGAAATCTATGCGGAACAGATGTGTCCATGTAAACGCGGCTCAAGGTTAAACCCCATGGGAAATGAATGTAATGCCGGTGGAAACTGATACATGTATGTGTTTGTGCAAACACTAGTGAAGAGAGAGAGAGAATTCCATGTTCACCTGTAGCAGGTCCTCACTCAGCACCTCAGTCTTCTCTGCCCTGCGGGGGGAAACACACATCACAAAGGTCAGAGCTTTCTTTAATGCATTTTTATAGGCATGACCTAACAGAAGGAATCCATGGAGGAGGCCTATGGTGGATGACTAGTAAAATTCCCTCGGATGTAATAATGTTAAAATGAATTCTCGAAGACCATTCTGTAATATTCCATTGAAAGAGTAAGAAAACCCCAAGAAAGGAATGCTACCTAAGTTTGAGAACGGCCTGTGTTGTGTTTCTTGTGTTGTATTGAATTGGTTGGAGTGAAGTGCAGTTAGTAGAGGCTTTTGCAACAAGATGTTCTATATTCTGACCAAACATCTCAAACATCTCAATATTAGCTGATAACAGACAGTTTTCTATTTGTTTGGGAGCTGTTCTGTCATGCTAGAAATGTGCCTTAAGCAAGAACTAACTTGCAGAACACATCCAGCTGAGACAACTTTGTGGCCAAGATCAAGGAACAATTCAAAGCCTACTTAAAAGTTTCCGCTTAAGATATGTGAACACAAACCGCCCATCCTAAACAGTCTATCGGAATAATGATGACGGAAGAGTGAAAACCAAAATAGCTACGAGTCAATTTAGATTGTTTTAGGGAAGCTGCCGAAGTGCTCATGCAAGGAACTCAATATTCTTCGTAAGGGTGAACACCCACATGAGAGCGCGTCGCACACATGGACCCACATACCCACCCATGAGAAATACACACAAATAAACCAACAAACAGCCATCACTGGAGAACCCAAAACACAGTGTTGTCGTCATATCCAGCCTGGTTGTTATGGCGACAGGGGGAGCTATGCTGCTGGCTGGTAAGTGGCGTATTGATGTCGACAACACACAGGCACACATGCTAACACACACATATGCGCGCACAGACACACGCATAGACTCGCTGTGGGAACAGAGGGTGTAGCCTGGAGCGTTCCACATTCTAGCACAATTCCATCGCTGAGTTACTTTGGGTAACTGGTTGAACACCTCCGATAGCTAGCGGTACTCCGAAACAGTATGATGTTTGTATGCTCAACATTCATCAAACACAGTTTGATGACCTCAGACTGTTGAATACACCGACCTCATTGTGTCAAAGTCTTTTTCTCAAACATGAACCAAAGTTAAAACATGATAGTGAGGAGAACTTAACTAAACTGGTCAGTTGGTTTTACAGTCAGTGTTGACATATTACTGTTACCTCATTGTAGAAATGGAGGCTGTATATCCAAAATCTCTGTAACAAACCAACATGGTTTGAAATTAACACACACACACACACACACACACACACACACACACACACACACACACACACACACACACACACACACACACACACACACACACACACACACACACACACACACACACACACACACACACACACACACACTTTCTCTGAGGAATTCATTAACTCTCTATTTAAGAGCAGGGGAACCAAATACCTCCACCCAGGTCACGGCCTGGCCCTGCACACACTGGTCTCTCTCACACCAGCACCTCCATACCACCACCAGGGGAACATATACCTGGTCGAGAGCTCCCAGTCTGGGCCAATACAGGTCTGGGGAATTGTGGCGGTTCTCCTTTATCTCGTCTCACAAAATCGGACTTTAATGTTTGATGGCAGAAGAGCTCAAATATGTGCGAACAGGGCATTTCCCTTTCTTAAAAAGCCTATCTTTAAAGCCGATATAAATTGGCAAACACAAACTAGCAGATGTAATCTGTTAGAGGGTTAGGTTAGGGTTAAAAAAAAAAAAAAAAAAGCTACTGTAGAGGTTCCAAATCAACACCGGGTAGACTGGCCATTGTAGAATTAAACAAATCCCCTTAAGATTCTTCTTCAGTAGAATATCTCCGTAATGAAGGCACAGCTCCGCCCCTTGTATTTTCTGTTTTCCGATCAAGGCTCTATGCAATCTCGCCACAGATGTCATTCTTTAACATAGTAGGACTGCTGGACCCCAGGATATCATTTAAATCAGTCATGTCTTGTAAGGCTGGCAGTGAACAGGGCGTCATTAAATACAAGTAATTCAGCAGACGCTTTTATCAAATGCAACTTGGATTTTAACTGCACTCCATAGCAGCGAAGACTAGTCATCTCGCTCAAGGGATACCTGAAGGGAGTCAAGACATTCGGGTTCAAAACTAGTACTTTTGCCTGGAAGTCAAATACTGTACAGACTCCACAAACCATCCTGGAGCCAAGCTATAATAATATTTAAATACTTGTAATCTGTGTTTAATCTGACAGTGTTTTTAGTTTTGCTAATTCAATGTTTCAGTGTGCTAAATGTATGATAATGGAGCAATGTGTAATTGTCACAATGTGACAATTGCTTAACATGAGGACGTGTAAGACAGATTCATTTACACAATCTCCTGTTAAAGGTCAGTTATTCTGGTCTGTCAATGGAAATACAAAGGCTCTCCTATCAATATTGAATGAGCACTGATTTAGGCGGAGGCCAGAGACGAGCCACTGCTGTCTAACTAAGAGTAGGACACCTTCAATACTAAACGCTGGGCAGTCAACAGACAATAAACATAACACAAAGGCAGAGATGGTTGAATGCAAACAAAAGCTGATGGCTAATAACTATATGTTTACTGTTTATATCACACGTGCATGGCATCATGACTTTTTCAACAAATATGTTGGGTGTGTGAGGTACAGCGATGTGCTGAGGGTTACACCACAGTAAACGTGTATTTCTACAGTATAAACTATTTACGCTACCATAAATTCAAAACGTCCAATGTCTTTATTGTTTATATAAATTGTGTTATAGAAACCAAACAGTTAGAAAGTACTTCAAGTTCACACTATATATCACATCTATCATAACACCTTTCAAAAGTAACTACAAATGCCTTGTCTTTCGAAGCGTAGCCAACACGTGGTAGCCATGTTCTTGTTTGTTGCTTAGTTCTTTGCATTTTCTTATTCCAATACTATATGTTGCTCGGCACAAAAAAAAATCTTCATAACTGCTCCATAAATCCCGACAGAACCATTGCTGTTCTAAGATATTGTTGTTTATAAGTTTCTTTGTTAACAAAATCTCCCAATTATAGTCTACGTTATCGATCTAATCAAAATAAGTTGTTCTCCCCTTTTAGGAGTTGAGAAATTGGCCCAGCTAGCCCACAGCTGCCCTAGTGTCAACAACAATGCAAAAATGCTTACTGGACAGAACAAACCCCCTTGTTGACATGTACACCTCAACTGGCTCATCAGCATTAGCGGCTACTTGCTGGGGTGGAGTAATTAGCGGAATTTAGAAGTTGGTTTATGAATGAGATAATGGATTATTAGTTATTAAGCTGTGTGTGTGTGTGTGTGTGTGTGTGTGTGTGTGTGTGTGTGTGTGTGTGTGTGTGTGTGTGTGTGTGTGTGTGTGTGTGTGTGTGTGTGTGTGTGTGTGTGTGTGCGCGCGCGCGCGTGCGTGTGCGGTTCGGTAGGATTGGTGTGTGTTGGGTAGGAAGATGTTTTGGGTTTATCGTGGTGCGAGGGATGTGGGTAGACTGCAGTGCGTGGTAGAGTGGGGTGGGGCTGCAATCAACTCGTCCGCTCAGCTGTCATGTATTATCTAGACACTACACATCTATGTACAAGTGTGATTGGAGTTATTGACATATCCAAGCAAAGCAATAGATCGCATGTTTTACCTGAAAAATACACATTGTAGCACTCAGCACGAACATAAACAAGTATAGGACCTACTAACTTGAGAAGCGACCGATTCCTTGAATGGTTATGTTTTGTGTAGGACTATTCTTCTCTCGTTGAACAGCGTAAGCTAAATACATATAATTCCAGTAGTTCTAAAAAGTAAGTGTGCAGGTACTCTGAATAACTTTTTTACGGAAAAAGTTGACCCAGCCCTGGCTCTGCAATAAGTGACAGCAGGTGAAAAAAGTGCATGGAGAGAACGTTCCACAACTTACTTAGGCTACATGAAAATAACAAAAGCCCCGATGCTGGGGGCGCTACAACTATATGCAACAATGTAACCTATTACACATACCTTCCAACAGTCTGGTTGGCGATCAGTTTCATGCGATTAAACTGTTTTTTCATTTTGATGCCGTGCACCGATGTATCCAACAACAAATTAACCAGGTCCTCTTCAGCGTACTTTGGTTCATCCACCGTATATCCACAAAAGTAATTCTAGGTAGCAGCCATTGTAAGTCAGAAAAAGCTGGGCTTTGACTTACAGCATAACTAACAAAAGCGTTGCTGGAAGCGATCGATTAAAGCCCAATGACATTACCTGGCGGGGCAGAAAATATATTTAAAATGCTATAATAACAACTTAACAAACTATCGTTTACGTTCGTTGACGTCTCATTTCCACTATTCGAAGAAGTCCAAAACGGTTTTGCAACCGGTGAGTGAGGATTATAGGAAGAAGGAAGTGCCTTTTTACTTCCCTACTGTAATGCTCCCTGGCCGAACGGTGACATGTGATATCTCAGTTAAAACCAGGCCAGCATGGATTTTTCCTTGGTCGGGCCCCACAAGCCCTTGATTATTGTGCAAAAAAAGCATCAACGAGCAAGTTCGACAATTCTGGGAGGCGATTAAAATGCAACGAATGTAAAACATATGCTAAATGAAATAATGCCATTTGGTCAGGAAACTTATTAGGTGAATTAACTACGTTTTAATAACTGGATGTAGGCTACATTTGATTGTATTCTCCAACAATTGTGGCATTTTATTGTTTAATATTTGTATTACTAATATTGACGACTTTTTATTTTTCCGCCGTTCGGCATTTTGTGTTCTGCTGCAACCTGCTGGCCACTGCTGATTCATATAACATACGTGTGGGCGTGAGTTCGTGCGTGTCTATATATACTCTTACAACTTTATTTACTAACAATATCAAAGCTCACCATGAATTCAAATATATGTTATACATCTAATTAAAGAAAAAGTCTATGTAACCATCAGCAATATGTATAGCCTCATTGAGTTTAAATGCACTCTATGTCCTATCAAATATGTAGTTTGTAATGACTATGTTATTAGTATGTAAACTAATATCAATTGTACATAATAAAGGTATAAAGTATCTGCCATAAAATCTAAATCATTTGTTTTTGAAACCTTCAGAAAGGTGTGAATGATCCTGTTGAGGCTATCATGCAATACAACAACCAAAGAACAACTAATTCAGAATCAGTGAAGAGAAAGAATTTGATGAGCTTATCCTATTTGCGCATGCCTCTTACCGTCCTAAGGTCCTTTTCCGCTATCTTATCCATCACTTCTGTTTCTCTGAGACAATCTGGGATAATCCCCCCTTATTTTGAACAGTAGTGGGATTCCACGTTCCTCTTCATTGTTCTGTGTTGATAATGCTAGTTTAACCTGCGTATATAGTTGTTTCCGGTCTGGAGATGACCAATACATTAATCCCTCGAGGCTTTATAACAGTCCATTGAAGGTTATTGCAAGGTGGACATAATCATTCACTTAAACAGTGCTTCCCTTTAATCCTCATTTTATGGAGCTGAAGGACAACCGCTTTAGAAACTTATGAGTCCAAGTTTGGCTCTTTGGGGTCAAGTAGCCAGATGACTGTGTGTATCCAGGGGTTCTGAGTAGTGTCTATATTGCTCCAGAGGACTGTGTGTATCCAGGGGTTATGAGTAGTCTCTGTGATGAGCCAGAGGAATGTTTGTACCCGGGTTCTGTGTAGTCTCTGTGTTGAGCCAGAGGACTGTTTGTACCCGGGTTCTGTGTAGTCTCTGTGTTTAGCCAGTGGACTGTTTGTACCCGGGTTCTGTGTAGTCTCTATGTTGAGCCAGAGGACTGTTTGTACCCGGGTTCTGTGTAGTCTCTATGTTGAGCCAGAGGACTGTTTGTACCCGGGTTCTGATTAGTTCTGATTTTTTTTTATTTTATTATGTTTATTTATTTATTAATTTTTTCCACAATGTCTTGTTTTTTAAACGATTTATGATGACTATATGCTCTGTAAGGTGACCTTGGGTGTCTTGAAAGGCGCCTCTAAATTAAATGTATTATTATTTTATTATTATTATTCCACTGCAATTGGAATACAAATATTTAAACCAATCTACCCTATTGGCTAGTTGGTTTATTCAACTAGCCAATAGGGGTGCTAGATCAGTGATCAGGAACTCCTGATCTAGGGAGACATTTATTGTCATCCTTATTGCATGCAGAGATTGAGTACGGGTTGTGTTTTAATAAAAGAGAGTAGGATTTCAAATCAGATTTTAAAAAGTACTTGCAACATTTGGGACCACAATTAAAATGGTGCAAAAGAGTCTGAATTACTTATTTTTCTTTCTATCATATTGCAATTTTAGCAATGCCTCTTTAGGTATACAAACATAAATGGTCAGGTGAATTATTGAGATCTTCAGGTTATAATCGATAATGATTACAACCTAGGATGTCTCTTCACCTTTGGAGTTGATCCCCAAGTTCCAACACCTCATAATAGTTAATGTATACATTAGGGGACAATTCAACAGCCACATATTCTTTATCTCAAAACATTACCTTAATCTTTATGGTCAGCTCGTACCCAAGAACCACTAACTTGTTGTGATAACCTTCTTTGACACTTTGCTAAGTATCTTTATGTTTTTCTTTATGGTTCAAGGAATGTCCATGAAATGCTTGAACAAATAAAACAAATTCATGAAAAAAATACAAATCCTAAATAATTTAAGATGAAAGAAACATATATATTTGTCCTGAATAATTTGTTGTTATCCGATAATAATGATCCTCCCATGACACCTTCAGAGTCCAGATTGTCCTTCCTGACTCCACCTTCCCTTATCTCACCCTATCCTCCCCAACCCCCTTCATCATCATGAATAGACCACAAGCATGCCATCCCAGTCCAGTCCAGTCAGTTCCCCTGACCCACACACACATACACGGGCCAGGTTCTGCAGGTCTTGCTCCCCATCATGTCCTCCAAGGATTCAAAGCAGATGGACTCCTACGACCTGCCCGAGGTGCAGGTGGTGCAGCCGCCAGAGAGGGTCGGTGCGGGGGGTAAGTGGGCCCGCGCGTTCCTTCACTTTGGCCAGCCATGTCTGGCCGAGCTCCTGGGCTCCACCTTGTTCATCTTCGCCGGCTGCCTGTCGGTGATGGAGAACACAGAGGGAACGGGGCGGCTGCAGCCGGCCCTGGCCCACGGCCTGGCGCTGGCCATCGTCATCGCCGTGCTGGGAGAGATTAGGTAGACCGTCTTTCTGTCCCTCTGTCTGTCTGTCTGTCCGTCTGTCTTTCTGTCTGTTTGTCTGTCATCTGTATCTATCTGTTTACTGTATCTATCTGTCTGTCTCTCTGTTTGTCTGTCTGACTGTATGACTGTCTGTCTGTCTCTGCGTCTATCTAATGGATCGATCTACTCTATCTATCTATCTCTGTCTGTCCATCTGCCTGCGTCTCTTTTCGTCTATACTTGAACCATCTATCTGCTGTATAAATCTATCGTTGTCTGTCCATCTATCTGTTACTATATCTGTCTTTCTGTCCGTCTATCTACTGGATCTATCTTCCTACTGTATTTATCTGTCGGCCTATCTGCCTTCAGTCTGTATCTATATGTACGTCTGTGCGTCAACTCCACTGATCTATTTTCATATTTCCTCCTCTTTGTCTTTATTTGCTGATCTCTGTCTTCCTATCCATCACGGTATGTAATGCCGTGTGAACCATGTGTCTGTCCCTGCAGCGGGGGTCACTTCAACCCTGCGGTGTCTGTATCGGTCTTCATGATCGGGGGTCTCAACATCTACCTACTGCTGCCCTACATACTGGCCCAGCTCTGTGGGGGCATGATAGGAGCTGGCCTGGCTATGGTAATAGTCTGGGTGACCACTATGTCATAAACTAGATAAAAGACATTGAACAGTGTGTTCTTTGCAGATATAGTGTGCTTAAAACTTTAGACCCAAACCCAAATATTGGGTCATGATACAGAGACTCAACTTAGCTTTGACATCTAACGATCTCTGGTGTCAGTCTACGGCATAAGTAGAATTCATATTAGACATTTCACATATTGATATATAATAAAAATAATAAAATACACCTTTTAAAATTAGTGTGACAAAATGCTAAACAAGGCAAATAAGTTAGGTAGTTAAAGGGCAATAAAATACAAGAGTTAAAGACTATACCGATTTTTTTATATATTAGCCATACATTGAAAATAAGTTAAACTAATTAAAAATGTATTTAAATTATTCTGTAACGTTGCTGTAAAATTCAAATAGAGCATCTGTAAACATATAATTTATGCATTACATGCAGTTAATATACACAGAAATGTATAACCCTAGCCTAACCCCTTTCATACACATAAAGTCTTCTGCAGTATCATTTGTATATGAATTATTATTACATATAGATACAGGTTTTTAAATTACAAATTTTGTTGAAAAGTACTTTAATCATCCCAGAGGGGAAACAGGGACTCTATCACTCCTTCTCTGTGTCTAGACGATCTCTTCGGTGGAGAACTTTGGCAACTCTTCTGGAGCAGCATTCAACGTGGTGCAGGGAGAAGGCCAGGTTGGCCGGGCCACGGTTGCGGAGGTGGTCATGACCCTGTTTCTCACCATGGTAGTGTGTATGGGGGCCGTTAACAAGCGCACCCACAGCTTGCTGGCACCTCTCTGCATAGGGCTCACTGTTACTGTGGACATTCTGGCAGGGTGAGTTTCTTATTCAGTCATCATGAAAAAAATAATTACACATATTGACAATTTTTCAAGTCAAGTCCACTTTATTGGTATTGTCCTTAATCACAGTCTCAAAGCAAGGGCTTCACATGCCACCACACTTCATCACCCTAATATTGTGGATGCAGAAAATGTATGCAAAATACACATTGAAGTACACTTCAAATTAAGTATACTTAATCATTCATATTTTTAATTTAAGGCACTGTAAAGCACTTAGCAATAGATGTGTGTTGGCAACTGAGGAGAGGAGATGATCACAAGAAAAGATTGGTCAGCTATTTTAACTCATAGCATAAGTTTCTGGGTTTAAAACCGACAGCGAACATTTCATAAATAAGTACACACTACGTTTTCTGTTTTTGAACGTTTTGGAATATCTTTGAAAAACCGTAAGTAATGGAAAAGCATAAGCTATGCCAACAACAAATGATAGTCCAATAGATACTGTGTGGTCCCATATGCAACCACACATATTTTCTTCAGAATGTTTAATACAAGAAACCTTTTATGCTGTGGCAGCCAAACCGACTTCAATACTTGAATTACAGTGAAATGTGTGCTTGTGTGTGTGTTGTGGATTTCTGTGTGTATGAGTGTGTGCGGGTATGTGTGTGTGTGTGTTTGTTTGGTTCTATGTGTCTGTGAGTGTGTGTGTGTGTGTGTGTGTGTGTGTGTGTGTGTGTGTGTGCGTGTGCGTGTGCGTGTGCGTGTGTGTGTGCGTTTGTGTGTGTGTGTGTGTGTGTGTGTTGCTGTCTCTGTTTCTGTTTACCCTCATAGAGGTGCAGTTTCAGGCGCTTGTATGAACCCAGCACGGGCATTCGGCCCAGCTGTGATGGCAAACTACTGGAGCTACCATTGGATCTACTGGATCGGACCCATGGGTGGTGCCTTGCTCACCGGCAGCATTATAAGGTGCAGTCCAACCCCCATCTTTATCCCTCTGTAGGAGGGTGTCACAGGATATCAATGCCTTCATCTTGGTGTTTTCTAACCATTATAAGAGGAATAACTACAACTGGTTGCTTGATTATTCTAAAATGTATGGATGATTTTTGTAAAAATATAAAGATGGCAGGCTTGAACTTACTTTAAAGGACTTTACTTAAATCACATTATTTGAAACACTTATATTGGAGTGTGACAGTGCAAACTGCTCAACCCACCAGGGCCCATAGATTCCCTCCCTTTGGAGCCAAGTCCCTTTCAAATAATCTGCTTGATTCTTAATTAGTAAATACTACATAACTGTGATCTTTGGTAATAATTCTAAATCCTATTCACAGGATGTTTTTATGAACTTCGGTATCAACATGTTTTGTATTTGATTGACTTAAATGTATGATAACATTTACGATTATTGATAAATATTTACTAACAATAAAATATGTTAAAGATAGTCTGGAGTCATAAAAAATCGTCATAAAAACAACAAATATCATCTCTGTTTGATGATAGTCTTTTGACACATATTTCACTTTACTGTGGCTTGTGAAAGACATGTTTGTGTCTGTCTAGAACTAAGGACCTCTCTCTCTCTCTCTCTCTCCCTCTCCCTCTCTCTCTCCCTCTCCCTCTCTCTCTCTCTCTCTCTCTCTCTCTCTCTCTCTCTCTCTCTCTCTCTCTCTCTCTCTCTCTCTCTCTCTCTCTCTCCCCCATACACTTTCATACACACATCTCTAATTTTGAGATGTGTAGCCTAAAGTGAATAGTAAGTTGCATGATTATTTGTATCATAATTATACGTTTATGACGTGAAGTTTGATGTCATCTTTTTTTAGGCTGTTGCTAGGTGACGAGAAGATCCGAGTGCTGCTGAAATAATCAACCTTAATTTTACAGTTTTTACTCTATTGCATTATAATATAAAATGTACACCTTCAAATCTGATTTTATAATGACTGATTTTTTTTGAAGTACATTTACCACAATCTCTAATCCCAACCCTAGGCCTTTATCTGTACCATGTATTGCTTCTTCATTGTTTTAGGATAGGCCTATATGTATTTGTGTTAAATAAACTTTTTTAAATAAATCAATAACTGCATTTCTTTAATTCCAATTCAGACTTGAATTCATAGGTAACATTTAAAGACATCAAGATTTAGTCTATTCTAATTTATTTATCATATAGGCCTACTAGGCTAGGCTGCATTAATGATTAGTCAATCATTTCCTATATTGCATCTTTCTAGGTAACTATCACCCGTGAACACATATATAAAGCTCTATCTCTATGGAAAGACAAGTCGAACTCCTTATGCAAACATTAAGACAGACACAACACATTGGTATCGTATTCCACAGGATATTTGCATGCAAGATCCGGATCTAAAAGCACCTTAGTGGCTGTTTGTTTCACAATCGTACATTGATATCTATCACTTAATTTACCTTCGGTCTTTGTTCTCCATAATTGCTATTCAAAGGCAAATCTTTTTGGCTCATTTTATTTTTTTCAGGTAAGTCGGCAAACCAAAGAAGCAATAATCAGCAGAAGCAGCCCATTGTGATCCCATTTCTGAATCCGTAATCCTTGTATGGATTGAACTCTCTCTGTAAAGTTCAGGGGTGTCTGTCTGTTTGTTAGGCCTACATCTATTTTTGCTCCCTTTTTTTTTATAAATTCTGACTTTAGTACATCTTACGAAACTGATTTCTACACTTACAAAACTGATGACCTGTGGGTCACATAACCAACCTGACCTACCCTTATCTGGTGAGTTTAAACCCTTGAATTCTGAAAAGGTCAGGTGTCGGAACCCAGAAGCAAGGATATTTGGACACATATACTTATATGGGCTTCATCCCCTTTTGTCTCTCTCTATCTCGCTCTCCCAGACTCTGTGTATACAATTGCGGAGGAGAAGAAGTTAGAGATGGATGAAATCCAAGGGATACTGACCGGTAACTTAAATAAGCACGCGGAATGGCGGTGCAAGGTTTATGTTGTGGTTTTATTAAGTCAAGCTCTTTTTTCCTATAGGCTACTAAGGTTATTAGCTGATTAAATGATTTTTTTGCATTGTTTCAGAGGTTCCGTTTTTTTTTCTCTCAGTGGTTGAGCATTTACAAGCTGTCAATCTTCAGGAAGAAATTATAACATAGGCCTACCCTAAAACGTCGTTTCATGAGTCACTGTGTGACTTAGTAGTTAAATTCCCACACAAGAAAAAATAATAATACTATTGTCTTTATTTAGTTATTGCAATTATTACTTTTTTATAAAAATAAATTAGGGATAACAATTTCTCTTACCCCCCCCCCCCCCCTCTCTCTCTCTCTCTCTCTCTCTCTCTCTCTCTCTCTCTCTCTCTCTCTCTCTCTCTCTCTCTCTCTCTCTCTCTCTCTCTCTCTCCTCCTCCCTTGCACTCTCTCTCCCTTCAGTGGCTCTCATTTCTTGTGCATGGTGGCACCCTACCTGCTCAGCCAGGGGTCCCCGGGGCTTCATAGCAAAGGGGAGGTCTTGGATGGCTCCGGCCACATCATGTTTACAAACCATAAACGATTTAGGGTTTAGGGTTAAAGAGTATTCCGTATTATCTTCTCCATCTTTACTTCTAATCACCCAATGAATGAGTAGTTAACGATGTATATACCCGTTGTTCTTTATGATTTGATCTCTGTGACTTCTCAATGACCTCTTCACATGGTGTCACTGATTGGCTTACATTGGCTTCGGAGGCGATGACCTCGGCGGAGAACTATGGCAAGGCCTAGGGCGCGCTTTCACCCTGCTGCAGTCTGAGGAGCAGCTAATGGGCGCCCTGTTCGGGGAGAGGCCATGACCTGCCTGGTCGCCATCACTACTCCGGGTACGAGGACGTCCTGTGTTGACGTTGTGTTGTTTTTTCAGCACAGAGCTTGCGTGTTGATGACGGATGGCACAAGCTCTGTGTTTGCCAATCTACTTATCGAAATATTCTTTTTATTAAACAATCTGTACTCTTATAAAGTTATCAATGCCTCGTTTTATATGTTAAGACCCTTATTATACTACCAAAGAAGTGTCGGGCTACTTCTAGCCTTTTAAGTGGTTAAAAAATAACGATTTCGTTTTTACCATAACACATGCCCCCATCGTTCCAAGTTTTTTTCCAAGAGTTTTGGTAGAATTGGCTAAAAACAGAACATTCCAACTCGTTATCATGCTAAACATATCCCAGATCCATTTTACACCGGATTTCTCCTTTAACTTGTAAAATGAGTAATGGAATCAATATATATACATATCTTTTAAACAGGTACAATGTTACATCAAAACCATGTAGCCTAGGCGGTCAAATATGGCTACTAAGAGTAGATTCCATAGTATACCAATGCCAAATTTCAAGTCTATATCTGAAAAGTTTAAATTGGATGCATTTGTTTGAAGTTGCCTTTCTGAACCGCGGCCTCTCTCCAACGCAGGCTGGGCCTTAGTGGTACACACTAAATTTCGCAAACGTCTTATTAGTATTCTTCTTTTATTTTTTGTATTGCTATTATTGTTTGACTCTATGATTGTATGTTCAGCGGCGGTGTATCGGGTACCTGTCTGAACCTGGCAAGAGCCTTTGTCCCAGCTCTGGTAAGCGACTACTGGTCGTACCACTGGGTGTTGGTCTCTTCGGAGGGGGGTGGTCGCCACCCCCTTGGTCCCGTAGGTTAAAGCACAGCACACCATCATGAGAACATCGCCTCTGCACATTATCACATATGTATAGCACTATGTACATTGAATGAGCGATGATAAATATATATTCTAAAAAGATAATAGAGCATATATGGGTCTAGGTGTTAAATAATATATGACATAACGTTTTCATGCAAATATCTGTTGTTTACCGTTTTCAGAGACTGTACAATACAATGTGTGTGTGTGTGTGTGTGTGTGTGTGTGTGTGTGTGTGTGTGTGTGTGTGTGTGTGTGTGTGTGTCTGAATGTGTGTGTCTGAGTGTGTGAATCTGTATGCGTGTTGCTTGTTGCAAATGCAGTCTTTTGTGATCAGGCTTCTGCTGGGAGACAGAGAAACATGCATTATTATGAAGTGATGACATCATGACGTGTAGGTGGATTTATTGTCAACAAAAGAAGTGCAGACAAACGTATTTGTCTTGTCGTATGAATAAAAGACGGTTTCAAAAAAGAAAAAGGTTTCAAAGTTAAAATCCCTCTTCGCTCGGCAAATCGAATCACCATGCAACCGATATTCAACATCACAAACCCAAGCTACCCGGAGAAAAGGCCCCAAATGGTGATTCCTTTCAACCAATGAAGCCTCTGCTCCTGAGTCTCCAGGCGGTGTGCCCCTGCTGCTAACCCAGTCTGGGTCCACATTCATAAAGGCTGAGAATGCCCAGGCAGTCCCAGAGGGCATCATGCTGTTTGTATATTGTACCCCCAGACCTCCACACAGCAGTGGCCCACATGGAGAAGCAGGCCCAGGCACTGGGATAAACCAATTACCCCCCGGCCCCTCTCAGAGACCGGGTTGGACTCCTGCTAGTGTGGCGTCCAAGGGGACTCCAAGTTGAATGCTGGCGGAGAAGATTCCCCATAAGAGCCGGCTGCGTTCCCAGACTATAGAGAGTAGCTTGCCTTGGAGGCTTTGAAGAGCTTTCCAGTATAATATAGAATAATATAGAATACAATTACACCCCTCCTCTACCGAGGGCGGGATTGATCCTGAGAAAGGATTTAATTTAGTTCATCCATTTAGTTTATGTCTTTCAATGCATGTGGCCGGATATCGGTTGGAAATGTTCAGGATATTTTTGTTGATTTCAACAGCAGTGTTTTCATCTGTTTCCCTTTAGTGATGTCTATTTTATCACTTTCTGATCCTTTATTAGAAAATAAGAGAACTAGGATGGGATGAAACGTGAGACTTGCATACATTTCTGATATACCTCTAAAACTTGAAAAGAGAAATGTGTTTATTGTGCATAATATATAGTATGTGTAGAATTTTACAACAAAATACATAAGAGCCAAGATAACTTAATTAATCCTGGAGGAAAAATAAATTAAGAAAATTAACAACAGCAAGAATATATTGAGAAGCAAGAGATAATGATTATGGATAGAAAGAGAGAGAGCGAGAGAGAGACAGACAGACGAATAGGGGGAATGGTATGACTGCTGAGCCTTGATGGGAGCTCCGGCTCGTCGGGTCCATGACCCCTGATGGTTTGGAGATGACAGCAGCTGTGACAATGGTCATTATGTCTGCTTGAGGCCTTGTCACCGCAGGGCCCATTGTTGGGGGCCCCATACACCGCCAAGACATTAACACTTTCATTGGCGGCCATTTAGCTCCAATAAAAAGTTCAACACTCCAATTTGTGAGAGCTGCTCAGCCAAGGAGAAGAGTTAGCAGGGGCTAAGAAAGCAGTGGCTTTAAGCATCCTTTAATTGTTCCTTTCTTCTGGGGGAGGGCAAAGGGGAGGGACCCTGGACTTTTAAGGTGGGGCCCCGCATCTGTCTATTCAACTATTCAAATTACATTTTGGTTGTGATTCTGAGCCACACAACCCCAGAAGAAAAGAGTTTGGTTCAGTTTACTTAGTGCTATGGTCTCTGCTGATTATAGGCACATCACATAAATAAATGATGTCATCGATATTTTTATTACATGGCCTGCTTGGGAGGAGAAGATACAGAGAAGGGCTGTCTAGTTTGCTTCTTTTCCGGAAGCTCATTGTCTTCATAAAGCAGCGATTATAAACTATTATATAGAGCTGTGTGTGTGTGTGTGTGTGTGTGTGTGTGTGTGTGTGTGTGTGTGAGAGAGAGTGCAGGGGGGGAGCAGCCACACAAGGCATTCAGTTCCTAGGGGATTGACTGGCGAGGGGGCGGGCGGGGGTCGAGTCTCATGAAAGTCAGATTTTTATCCACTGTTCATGAGCTCGTCTTCAATTCTAAACACTCAATTACACATTAATTGAACGGCTGGATTTCTTGCTTCGGTAAAAAAAAAGGATGAATGAAATTTGATTTTCAATGGTCTTTAATGAATTTCTGCATTGGGACTGATAACATATAAATCCTTGAATCAACCATTTTAAAACTGATGAGCTGGTATACTGTTTAGCTAATCAGCAGAAATAATTAATTGAACCAATACCAAAATGTGTCTTAAGGACACAATCTTTAGGACGCAGAATATATAATATTATTTTTAAAGAAAAAACAATCCATGACTTTTTGGTTTAATGTGCCTATCTTTATATCATTGTGACGAGCCATGGCAAGGGCTCGAGTCATTTTTTTCATCCCTGGACAAAATCATCATCATCACTCTACAGAAACCAACACAATGTCTTTGTATTACAAACTTTGACAATCCTACAATGTAAATATTATTCCTCCCCTGTAGCAGCACTGACATCAGACATCATACAATTACCACAATATAAATCCAAACTGACATAAATATACAGAATTCGAAACACAGCTGAAAAAAGCCCCAGTGAAAATAAGAAATAACAACTTAGAAACTTATATTGAAGTTTAAATCATTGGCACGCTTAAATCCAGCCTTTCAGAGTTCCGAGTTTAGAGACACTGGCAGTTAGTTTTTCCAGGACAAACACAGATTTAAGTTCAGCTGGGCCAAGTGTCATGTCTCTGTAACGCGTCCTCAGCGGAGCCTCCGACGGCTTAATCTCTGCCAGTGAGGACAACACCACGGCAACCCTGACACTATAATGGTGACCGTTACCATGGAAACAACCTCAAGCACCCCCCCCCCCTACCCCCGCTCCACCCTTAATCCAAAGAAAGAACCATTATGGAGTTGTTTAATAATAAAAACAAAAGTCCACCCCACCCATTCCTCTGTCTGAGATCTAGTGTATTTCCATTTGAACGCCTTAACCAGTAAATACTGGTTGATTGTTTCGACTTAAACAGAAACTAAAGCGCCCAGATGCAGACAACCACCTTAACAACCAAACTCAGTCCAACGGGAAGTCACAGAAATGTCGCCGTGCCTCCCAGGCCGCCCGATACAGGGACAGGAAGTCGTTGTACCGCGGTGCACAGCCCAACCAGGCTTCCCCGAAGTGTTCCGATCCCGTGAACAAGAACTCTCCAGCACCCGTCTTCACATGGCACTGCAGTGGCACGCGGACCCGCCCACACCAGGTGGCGCCAGGGGCTGTGGATCCCCCCACGACGGTGGCGGCGACCGCTTCCTGAATAAAGACGCCACTACGCTGCCTGTAGACTCTTCCCCCCGACACCTCCACCGATGACGTCTGCCGCTCCGGGTCATGGGACACACTTTTGATGAAGCCCCGAATTACTGGAAAGAACCAAAGAACAGAGGCGCATAAACATTCACTTCTAAAAGACAACAAACAAGGGAGCCATACAACTTACGAGGGATCCATACTACCCAGTGAGTATCTTATTGTAACTAACTGCTTATTTATATTAAGTTATGTTTTGGATAGCTCATTGATAGTCTTAAAGGGTATTAATCAGCATTTAAAGGTGCACAAACCCCCATCATATTCTGGGGTTTGAATTGATGAGTGTGTATGTAACCGCAACTCCCATCATGCATTTAAAAGGCAGAAAATAAGGTTGCATTAGTGCTTATATAGGAGGACTATGGATATTGAAGATAGGTAGGGTGAAGTATTGTGTCTTGGTTGAATATATACCCACCAAAGTCACCGTTGCAGATGGCCATTAAGAGCTCTGTGTCATTGCAAGGCTGGCATGAGTCTGTTGGAGGCGGAAAATAATCAACAAGATAAAACAAACAGGGTTTGGTACAACATTATCAAATCTATAGCAGACCGATCGTCACACAGACAGTGGGAGGACTCCAGCTCACTCCAATACCCGTGTCTCCCTTATCTGCAAATGTGGAAATGTGGAAAGCAACCAAGGGTCAGACACGAAGGAATGAGTTTGTCCTGCTCACTGCTCTACGAACAGTCTAGCATAAAAATAATTGGATAGTCCTGACCCAAAATGTGCTCTCCTTTTGTTCCAGGCTGAACCTAAAGACCCGGTGCGAGAGTGGAGAATGTGAAGGTCAATTAGTCATATTCTACCCTGTCACTCTGTCAATGCCGAGAAACGACCAGACAGACGGAAAACTAAGTGGAAGAGGGCATCTGGCTGTAATCACTGAGCAGAGACATGCAAGAGAGCTTAAATGCCAACACGCATAAACAATGATGGGGAATTTGGAGAATCTGTTCAATATTTGCCATTGAGGGCCTCTGTGGTTTGGCAATGGGCAGTGGTCTTTGCAAGCATGGGAACTCTGGTCTCTGATCACCATATTCAAATAGTCTGCGTGAAGTCATGGTGATGACTTCTAACAAGGTCGGCCATTATCTGCTGAAGTTTAACCGAGATTGGATCAGACGATCTACGGATCAGTTTTAATGGTTTCTGTACACCACAGAAATCATTAAAAAAATATTAACTTCTAGCAATGTTTCATTCAATTGTGAAGATAATTATTCTGAATCGTCATCTTAACAACGGAATGATTATTTAAGAAATGAGGATTGTTCCAAAAAATATTATTTTTGGGGCTATTTTTTAAATGACACAAAAAAATGCATGTAGGGTTTACTTACTTTGCTTCGCATTCTGGCTTAGGATCGGAGACATATTCTTATTCCAGATCAGCTCGTATCTGAAGCCTTCCGTGCGTCGCCTGAGGTTCCTCTGCGGATGGACCTGGATGTATATGGCGGGTTGCTGCGATCCATCTGCCCGATAACAGAACACCTGCTCCGGGCGTCCTGCGTCCGTGATCAGCAGCTCCAGAACTCCGGCACGCTCGACGTACACGCTTGCTTGGCGAAAACCCCGAAAGGGTTTGATGCAGACGGTGGTGTGGTTGGCGTAGGATAGGTTGGGCTCCAGAACCACCCTTAGGGCCTGGCCCGGGTAAACCCAAGCCACGGAGCCCTCGGTGCAGCGCAACCGAACTTGAAGCACGGTTCTGGAGTCGTTATCTCGGGTCAGATCGCTAGGAAACGCAGAAAGCGCATAAGTGTTATGGGTCTATTTGAGATCAGGTTTATTTGTAGGCCTATCCTTTAACAGAGTATGGAATTTGAATGACAAACCCATAGCATGAATGTTTTAACGGATATTCAATTAGGACAATACCCTAATCGTTGCACAGACCTATGCAATCCATGCACATAAGCCTTTGTCTTGCCAAAGCAATGTTTTGCTTTTTGGAAGCAAAATAAATCATACTTTTTCTTAATAACCGATTTTTTGAAATAATTTATTCTTACCTTCCAGACCAATCGCACGAACCGGCGGCAAAATGCCACAAATGAAGACCCAGTATTAAAGTAAATATAGGCCTACTCTCTCTTGACGACATCTCAACCAAAAGACATAACTACAAAATAGACTCGAAGAAAGGTTAAATACATGACTTGGGAAATACAACTTCGTTTGCAACAAGTAGAAACTCGAGCAGAAGCTGACTGAATAGTGGGTGTCGTGGGACTCGACTATAAGGCACACCCTCTCCCCCTCTCTCTTGTGTTATTTGAAAGGCCTCTTTACCGTCCGTAGCCTACCACTCATTGTGCAGAACGGCAGACCCTACGAGATTTTAGGAGGCAATTTGCTTGTGATTGGTTAGTCTGTAGAAGAGGCTGTCCATCAGTGATTGATGGTTAAACCAAAAAAGGGGTGTATAACTTTTAAACCACAACAATGATTCATTTAACATAAGGCCTAAACGTTCTTCTACATGAGCGCCTGCAATAGATAGCCCTATAACGGGACGGTCATCTCAAAATGTTTATCTTATTATTAAATGTTGGTTTATAAATGATATTCTCTTAAAACAGTTTTGCAGAAGTGGATGCCAGATGCAAATAAAACCAGGGGGTCAACTCTCACGTCTAGGCATAGGTCTACTAATCTTTCAATAGGCCTATTAGATATTATTACAATATATAATAGGCCTACTAACCCTCTTATTTAAAATGTTCCAATACAATTCATTGTTTGGTTTGTGGCGACCTCTGGTGGTGACGATGTTCCCGACGATGTGGTGCCCATTGTATTTCTTGTCTCGTTGAAAGGCAGGAAAAACATTTAATGTTGTAAATTAATTTGCAGCAGCCCCCGGCCATATTGGCGGTCTCATGGGCAAATTAATCTGTTTCTACGAGTTTTCAGGTGGAAGTTATGCAGGCTATCTCACACAAGAAGAGAAGTCAGACAGATGTTTGCTCAGGTGGATAATGCATCTTGAACATGGCAAATGTGCAGCAAATGTGGCACAAACTTAAACTTACTTGGCAACGTCTCTATAAATAGTCCAGGAGATATGGCTTGCATTTTAAAACGTTGACTATGCCGCCTCCGTATAGTCGCTCAACTGTGGAATCACGTGTCACCACCATTCTTCCCATCGCGAGGGGGGCCTATGAATGGAGTCTTTGTCCATGAAATGAAACAGTCCTTCAGTGGCCCTCGACATAAATCCCTTATCCCTTATCTACCGGAGCTTAGGTACTACATTTAAACATATCCTTGTCATACAGCAATATTTACATCGTTCGTATTTGCTTTGGCCATTAGCTAGTCAGATGTGTGGCTACAAAATATCAAAGGCCAGCTATAGACCATCCCTACCTTTCATTGGACTAGACTGCATTGGTTTATCTTCATGAATCACCTGCAAAACTTAGGCCAACTGTATTAAAAACCAACTATAGACTTGTGTAAAAATATAAAAATATTTTAATCCGTGCAATAGGCCTAAACATCTAGGTTAAGAAGTTAGGCCTATATGCCTGGTTCACCTCAGGCATAATTAACTGTAAAAACATCAAAGAACGCGGGAAAATATTTATCAAATAAACCAGGAACTCGGTGAGATTCTTTACCTGTCTGGGGAAACTATTGCTTCGCAGAGGTTAAGGTTGCAGAGCCAGATATTTTTTGACATGGTCATTACACAGTTTTAGAAAGAATGAACAAAGTAAGATAAAGGGAGTTTGATGGGTCCAAACTTGAGTTGAAACACTTACCATATGGCCCTAACGCACTAGTTCGATGTAACCATTTAAATATATTATGATAAAACAGTTACCGTAAAAGTATCGACTCAAAGGGAAGGTTTAGGCTAAATACCGCATTTTTTATATATATATATTCACAACTGCCTCTTTTATCACTAGTCCGCAACATTTTTTTCTCCAAGAGAAATAGCTCCTGGTTTTCGGTTTATAGTGTTTGAGGACTCCTTCATTGTTTGACTGACAGCTTGTCCTCTGTGACTTACATGCCTAAAACGTTTAAGAATGAATATCACCTCAATAAAACGAAATTAACAGGTAACATTCTATTTATTCTGGGATCATACATTTAATTATATTGGCCGACCTACAAAATTAGGCAAAAAGCTGCCGCGAGTTCTAGTCAAAGTATGAATTGGAGAAAGCCATGTTTCGTTGACCCCAAATTGATCGACGTTTTTTAGAATAGGTCTACGTCTCCAAAATGTACCTTACAATCAGTTATAATTGATATATAATATTTGTTATAATCATTATCATTTTTGGATAGCAAAACACATGCCTTAATTTGGCACACACGAAACAATTCAATGTTTAACTAATACCGTAGCGTATAGCATTGATTTAAAATGACCGAACATCGGATGGATTAGGAGACATGTTTATCCTATTCTATGTATTAGATTTTTGCATAATCCTGAGGCAGTCCTACACCATGTCGGTTGTACACCATGTCGGTGCAGGACTATGCCACCATATTGTGCATTTTCCTTTAGAAAAACATCATATGGCACATATAAATAGTCTACATTTTGAAAATGAAAAACAGAGCACACGTTACATTCAAATGAATACAAATTGTCCTTTTATTAGGCAAGGTATTAAATATTTAATGTGTAGGCTATACAAGTTAGGGTAGGCTACATAGAAAAATATATTGATAGAGTAGAATTTATATCTTCTCAAATAAATGTTCATGAGCCTACTAGGCCTAGGCTACTACATGTGGACCCAGATAACAAAACGGTTCATCTTCTATTTTTGAAAAAGCCTTTGTCAGTAGCGCTCTCTTTGATGGTGACTGTCAATAGGTTTGTGGTGACGTCTGTCACTATCACGTTGTCGAACTTGGTGATCCACGGACCCCAAAGTTCGACGGATTTTCCCTCGCGAGACTCCGGCGGTTTAACAGGGACGGGACTTCTTTCCCTATCCAATGAAAACTCCAGAGACCGGTGGTTGCGCGTTTTAACCAAGTGCTTCATTTTGGACTGAGGAAAATGTGTCCTGCTTGAGTCACTAGCGCCCTGGCTTCCATGGTTGGCCTTGTGCTGATCTCCGAACTCTGGGATTATTAATCCTCTATTGAGGCCTACCGCTTGTTTTTGCACAAGTGCTGACCTCGGCGTAATAGTCGTTTTTTCTTGAAACTTCCTCGTCAACTGCAGAAGGCCGTTATCGGGCGCCTTTCTGCGGTGATTGAGATCTCTCGGCGGAATAGACAGGCCGTGGAACCCCTGGTCCTCCAACCTGCACCGCTTGGCAGATTCTACAGGCGCCTCGAGGTCTTCGCCGCTCTGCACCTTCTTCTTGGGTTTACGACCTCTTTTTTTAGGGACATGGGCCAATTCCGGCCCTCCTGTGAACGGAAGCAGTGGTTGGAGGTGCCTGGACCTCTTCTCTGGCTCGTGTGGCGTGTGGTGTAGGCCTACACTCTCCCCTCTATTGACGGTGCTCGGTGGAAATATTGTGGGGACGACAGCCCTCAGACCCTCGCGAGCTCGCGGTGTTATGACTGGCTCTGGAACGGGATAGGACACTTGAATCCCCCTGTACGGCTCTCTCCTGAATTCATACGGCTTAATTTTGGCTTTAGCCTGGAGACAAAAAAGAAAATCTGCTAATGTAATCATTGGTCCGACAGTGCAATAGACATGTAGTCCTAATTGTTTGAAGACTGAAACATATATAATTTTGGTTAGCGCTTTAACGGTTAGGGAAAACGGCAATAGGTTGACAAATATGCTTTTGGTGAAAGGGTTCAAACTGGTTCGCTTCGCAAATCAGTCTAAAAGTAAAACGCTTTATGACAACGAAAAAACATAATTATGCACCTCATCGTCAAATACGCCTAGACATTTCAGTGCAAGAATGGCTCCCGTTATAGGCTTAGATATATAGCCTATGGCATGTTTTGGGCAATTAGCTATAAGAGCTGTCAAAGGCTGTCATTAACATCCACTCACCTTCAATAGAAAATTCTCCGGTTTGGGGCCTCTCTTCTTTGGCCCAAATAGTTCTCTTTCCCGTTCCCTAATGAGGAGAGGATACGTTATATAGCCTAAATCATGTTATTAAATGTGAATTCGCCCGAGCGGCCTAGTAGTCTGGTGCTGTCAAACCTCACCTCTCCTCGAAGGCTGCGAAGAGGCGTGCGTCCAGAATGTTTTCCTCGGGTTCCCAAGTGCTGTACCTGTTCAAAACAATAACCACACATCACAATCACCCATTAACCCCCCGCCAGAGACGTGCTGAGCTCGTCATTACACAGACATGCAGCAAACACCATGGTTATTATGCCACAACGTAGCGGACACGGTAGTGCGTGTAAACTTAGCCATGATTGCTATTGCTAGTGTGGATTTGATAGAGGCTCTATCCAAAATGGGCTAAACAGCTAGCATCCACCGTCAACGGCGTCGCACACAACACAACACACGTGTCTAAACACTAGGCAATGTTAAACAGCGAAGCGGATTGACAACTATACGTAAAAAAGAATAAGCTACAGTCCTAGACGCTGCAGTTGTCGGATCGACCAGGCAGCTCCGCTGTCTGTAGCCTGTAGCCTGCCCTGTACTCACTTTTGAGACCAACCCTTCCATTTCACCAGATATTCCCAGCGACCCTGCGAAAGGATCAGTGGACTGGTTATTCAAATGCACACGCGATCCACTGACATTGCTGCTGCACAAACAACTGCTTGCACAACAAAGAGGAAATAAAAGCCCGTGTGAACGTAGTGGACGTAGTGCATATGCAGGCGAATAGCGTTTTACCCGTCTGATACGCCGTTTCGTGATGGACTCGGCGGCGAACACGCTTTCGCCAACAGCAGACAGCTCCATTGGTTTTAGACCTTGTGAACCCTTGTTTATTTTTCCAGCAATATCCCCCTCTCTCTGGTGTCCGCACTTCGATGTTTAATTCCGCACATCCCATAATACGCAATCTGTGTGAGACGTCATCACGTCTTTTTCTGTTGCCAGGCACCGCAGTCAGTAGGAGCGAGCCTGGTGTGTGAGTACATTGGCTCAGCTGTTGCTACGTGCTATGAAGTCGCTGTGCGGGGGGAGGAGTCCGGCTGGGCTCTGGCGCATGTACAGGAATGTCTGTAGCAGAGAGAAATAACCTTAAAGTGCAGCACCTTTAAAACATACGGTGGTCAACCTCGCAGAAAAAGAAATACGTAGCCAGCTCAAAGGTGATGATAGAATGCCTGTGTTTATTGAAAGTAAGAAGGCTATAGTCTGAATTGGAAAATTCAGAAAAAAATAGTGTTTCCCAGAAGGCTGTTCATGGTTGTTGTAGGCCTAATAAGTTTCTGGCGCAGTATAGTATAGCACATTGATTGAAAATCTGTTCGTAAAGGCTTTTTTTAAATTTATTTTTACATTATCACATTGGCACATGAATACACGCCACTATTTTAGTAGGCCTATTTCAGTTGTTAGAAAGGTAGACTTTAGAAAGACTAGAAGGTTTAATTAAATTGGCCAATAGCTCAAGGAGTAGAATGGCTTTTCAATTACAGGCTAAGCGTAGTCGTATAATAACGCACCTTTAATAAACCTAGTCTGTTCTATGGACAGAGAGAAAAGCCTTATACAAGGGTTAGGAATATTGACAAAGTCCAGAATATACATAGCCTATAGCCTGTGTGTTGTCTGTCCTTAATGTTAACCGCTCAACAATCGCATTAATCGAGATGTCCATCTCTCGGTTAGGAGATGGACATCGATTTAGTATGAAATCCGAGCGCAACGTGAATAAGCAACCAACACCTGTTATTTTTATTCGAATTGTGTTAAGTCGATCCTGCCAAACTGACCTCTTTGAAAAACTTTCCCTTCAAATCTAATAAGTCCGTCTATTTATTTGAAATGTTAATATATTCGTGTTTCAACGGCTTAATGTGTTGATGACCTTTCATTTGAATTATTTTTTTCCCCGTCTCTGAAATTCGTCCTTTCACCAGCCTAAGGAAATTTGAAAAATGAAATTCAAAATACTAAAAAAGTAGCCTATGTTTAATAATTATAAAGAAATATTGAATTATATATATATATATATATATATATATATATATATATATATATATATATATATATATATATATATATATATATATATATGCATAATAGTAGTAGTAACCTATAATTAGTAGCCTACTAGTATTCTTATTGGTATTATTATTATCATTATTATTATCATTATTATTATTATTAAGGTCATGAATGAAACTGAAACATCTCTATATTCCTCGTTTGAATTTCTTGTATTGCGGAACCAAAATAGTATTCCGACATAACCAATTTTTTGATTTTCGTAATGTTGTTGTCATTGATGGTTAATCATTAATATTATTATTATCAATATAATTAGAAGTGGTATGAGTAGTAGGCCTATGCCTAGTAGTAGGCTATAGAGGTAACAGTCTTCTGTAGTTTTTTCTATGTAAGAAACATGTTGTCTGCCCCTGTAGGCTAGGCCTACTGTATCTTGCCATAATCGCCCTTAATTAGACTTCGGCCAATATTGTTCGGCTGATTGCCTGATTATTAATCTAACGTAGTGACAAAATTGATCGTTGGTAGTTTGATCTCTAAAGGTTTTTTGTAGTAGGCTAAAATAGATTAAATAAAGAACTAGCCTATAGGCCTATTATAAAACGGAGTCGTATAGGCCTAGATGATTTGCCTATAGGATAATAGTAACGATAATAATAATGGCAAAAATAATTATAATGATGATGATAATATTATTAATAATTATGTTTATTATCATCATCATCGTCGTGAATTATCATAATTAAAGTTGATAATGCAAAAACAGATTATAGCCTAATCGTAAATAAACATTAGGGCCTATAGTTTTTTTCCGTTCATGTTCGGTTATTGATATGCTATGGGCCTAGTAGCCTATTCATCAGTCCTAAATTGATAAGCAGCCTAATTGTATCGCTATACATTTATAAAATGACATAGGCTAGAGAATAGGCAAGAATGGAAATGAGTTGCTCTAGGCAACTAGAACGCAAGTAGCAATGCTTTATATCTGATCACGTTTTAAATGAGAGTTCAACGGACAATGATAGCCTATGCCGGAGAGTAGGCCTACTGGTATACTTTGCCAAATATCGAAATTTCTAATAATTTACGTGGGCCTACGCATAAATACGTAGTCAACAGCGGGCGTGCCACGAACAAAAGATGCGTTGTGGTTGCAGCCGAAATATCAACCTCCATTTTGATACAGTCAGAGCTCGAGATCGACATTTCCTGTCGGGGTTGCTAGGAGTAAAAAGCTTGATGTTACACATAGATATCTGTCATGTGTGATCATACTAGAGATACTAAATGGCTCGTAATCGCTTTAGTTGTCTATCGGCTATACAATTTGCTTTGTAAGCCCGAGAGCAGCTTCGCGATGGCGCCAGGCAGGGCGAGCCTCTCTGTTATTGGCTCGCGTGTCTCTGGGCAACTGCAGGCAGCTCCGCGCGCCCTCACATATTTCACTATCTTCTACTAAAGGGGCGCAGCACGTGAACTAAATGATCGCGCACGGCACAACGTGCACATTGTCGGGCTACTACAAATAGGCCTGCTTGCCCATTGCTTGTGCGAGCACTGAGCAGCAATATTGTTAAAATTCCCAACGAAATTGGGCTGTTTCCCAGGCATTTAAATCCTACTAAATATATAGCCTATGGCCAATATTTATCCGGACGTAGTGACGAGTTTGCTTTATACTTATAATTTATCAAAAACGTGCCGAGCAGTGCGGTTATACTTTTTCGATCACATTGATTTAGCAGGCCAATAGGCCTATAGCCTACATCATCAACCCAATCATTACATAAATTAGACATTTTGTTTGAAAAGGCATTACCTGGTTAAATGTAGGCCTATACACTTTATCGATGTTGGCCTACATGTTGTTAACCATTTGGGCTACATATCAATATAATCTCATCTGAACGCATTTGTGAATGTGACAGTCTGTCTCACTTTGTTCTTGTATTGTCATAATTAAGCTATTCGCGCTACGTTTTGAATTTCCATCTCTTCTGCCTTTACCCTCGTCCTCTTGCGCGAAACAAAAAAGGAACTATTTGTGTTTCTAGTTAGCCTACTTATATGCTTATTACATTTTGAGAAATCGTTTTTAGAGTCAATGACACTAGGGGTCGACTGAAGTTCCCTCACGGTGACACTAAAGGCTATATGTAAAACAATATGCTGTTATGTCCTGTTCGGTTCGGTTCTTTCTTTATTGTTATATTATATTTTGCTATTTTATAGAATTATGGCCTATATATAGTTTAAAACCTATCCAAGAGAATTGTGCTGTACTAAATTGGGTTATCATTTCCCTCTTTTATTGAAGAAAATCTTAGCTGTAGGCCTAACGAAAAGCAGGCCAATTGATTATTTACATTGGTTAGGTGAGCTGTCCATTCAGTGTCTATTTAAATATAAAGTGAAATAGGACTATATAGCGCTAAGGCCTACATATGCTAAACCTCTTGCATTGACTGTCTATTTTTAGGCCTATAATTTTTAAGGTGTTGTTTAGCTGTTAGCGCAAAATGTGCCGCACTGGGGTTCGGCCTTTGACTTGATTTGTGGAGATCATTAGGATAGTTCTTCACTCTTTAAGGTGTTTGAGTGTTCAAACACCTTGTGCGAGCACTGAGCAGCCGTGTAGGCTGCTCATTCCAAATCTACCGCGTTATGTGATAACGCGCCCATTTCCTCAAGCCCCATCGCATTCGGTGATGAAGCGGGAGGAGAAAATGGCTGTCTCATTCGGCGCTGACTTTGACTGTAGCCTACTAGACACAGGACCCAAAAGGCAGACAATAGCGATACGTTTAACAATCAGTATCATTTTTTGATTCCAATCCGACTGCAAGCGATCCATCCAACCAACCGTTGAGCTATTCGTAAGTGAAACGTACGAGCGTATCTTCCCGGTAGTTGGAGCATATTTTTCCTACAGATACAGTAGATGTCATCAGCTGTTTTGTGTTAGACCTCACTTCTTAATGATTTGAAAACGTTAACCACGAAGAACATTCCAGCGATCTGATCCTGTATGTGAGGCTGCAAGAAAGACAATAAATCGATCACGCCAAATCAACGAATTGGCCTATGGCTAAGCAATGTATTTCCTCACTTATCTTGGTAGAAAACACCAGATAGGTGTATGGACCTGTAGAGCTGGAAAAACTATCCTATCATCTATCAACATATGCTTCATCAAGAGACCAGTCGATAGAAAAATAAATATCCAGTAATCTCTCCGACAATAACAGATATTCAGAAACCGTTGGAGTAGGCCTATTTATTGGAAATGTAAGCTATTCGTCTTTCTTTCTTACTTTCTTGTCTAGCCCTGTATATCTCTGCATTCATCAACTTACATTTTCCCATTCATTAACTTCATTTTCAAGGTGAGGTTGGCAATAATTCTTTGATAAGCAGCTCCCCTGGGAAAAGTTGCCCAGACGCACGAACACGCACACGCACACACACACACACACACACACACACACACACACACACACACACACACACACACACACACACACACACACACACACACACACACACACACACACACACGTTGATCATCTAAATGAAACATTTACTGATCCTAACTAGGCTATCTGTTCGTAAAAAACATTTGACGTGGTCACATCACGTGGGCCTCGTTTGATTAATTAAAGGATACAATACGACCTTCTGTAGGTTATTTCATAAATGAAGCACTGACAAGTCAACATAATTTGGCGAGAGTGTATTTAGGCTATGTAAAATAGCCTAAATACGCCATGAGGCGCAATAACCCCACGAAACGCAACGGATTAAAAACGAATATTCACTCTTTATGGTCAAAACAACCCAATATCAACATATGGTGTGACCCTCTGCTCTCTATCGTCGAGTCATTAGGCATACGAACATGCGTGGACCTGGAGTCATTTTTAAAGGGTTGGAATTGAATTAAATGCATTAGGCCTCTACACACTACGCATTATGACTCATACGTTAAGTTTGTACATTCCTAAATGGTATAAACACGTTTGAAAACAAGAGTGAATTTCTGGTAACCTAAGTATAGCTGGTCCAGTAAGACCTGTGTAACTAGGGGCTTTTATGTCGGGTAGTGGTATAGTGCAACTCGATCTGTGTATTAAATTCAGATTTTAGCTATTCCGTCATCTATTGGGACAACAGAGATTACTAGCGAGGGTACAGGTCTATGTTTCATGCAGATATAGACCGGTCAACAAGAACGAAAGCACACACAATGCGGCCGCAGTTATACATAACTTTATGAGGAAATGCTAATCAAGTTGAGTCATTGGCTATGCGGAACACAAAGTAAAACATTCCTAACCTGCCCGATCAGCATGACAGTTTCACATAAAGTCAACAAAGGGTTATTTATCTTGCTTTATTGATATACATATTATCCAGTAAACTGTGTCAACAGCATTTAATCCACCTATCCCCTACGGAACATACTTTGTGACAATCATTTTGGACTTTGAACCAAGTGCAAGAAAGAATAAAGAAAACAAAGCAGGAAACAGGACAATCAGCTCGTTAGAATCAGATGCAATAATCTGACGAGAACTACTGCAAAGTTTAGCCAACAAATGAAATGTCAATAAATATAAGAATTCCTTCTTCATATAGATTTTTAGTATGCTTAAAAGCTTTGCATTAAATGTGCATGGAAGGCAATTTAGTCTCAAACAATTTTTCTAAGAGGAAAGTATTATGACAACATAATCAAAATTGCCTGCACTTATTGGATTCAACAGGAACTCAAAACCAGTCTCATATTTTACATTTTACTTGTACAAAATACTACTGATGACTAGTAACCCTGGTAGCTTTATGTAAAACAGACAGAAGATGAGACGAATGTATTTGAATAACTATTTAAGTTGGCCTAGAATTACCATATATTGAGGGGTCCACAGTAAGCTCGTACAAAAAAAAGATTAAAAGGATATGGTTGGTACATGGAACTTGGATTCAATGGTACTCTTTATATTATTCTTTCTCCAATTGATTACTGACCTTTGAAGATATACATTAACTAAATGAATGTCACAACCTATAAAAAGTGCAATATAGCAGAGAGCCACACATGAGCATTTTGGACAGGCCCATGGCTGAATCCTGGGGCAAAAATGTTAAACAATTTGTGGGCAATACATTTAGTTTTACTCTGTATCTGTCCATTCAAAGTCCTTGATGTTAACCCTGAAAGTGTTTGCTATATCTTATGCAGTGATACTAGCGAGGGTACAAACAATCCAATGTAAAGATACAAAAGTGTTTTTATGTCGTTGCCCAGGGTGCCAGAAACGCCTCTCCCACACATTTGGGCTTTCAGTAACTCTAGACTACTTGTCTGAAAGCTTGACTAAGCAAAATGGACCAAGCAACTGAAGGAAACAACCAGGTACAAGGCTGTACCCAGAGCAGATTGTAAAGCAACTAAATATAGTTTAAACGGATGGAGATTATCTATTTCTCCATAAAAATCAAATGCTGTAAAAATGAGCGTAAGCACAAGTGAATGCGTCTAAGTGCTTTCTTTTGTTGATCTTCGATCGCTGTACACATAACAAGTTACTCCCTTGTTCTTGTCCGGGACCAAAATATCTCATATTATTAGATACAAAATATTGAATAAACCTTCCTAAATCTCAGGTTGTATGTTTGGTACCAGTATGAAACGAGTATACAAAGTATTACAAAGGTACTTTAGCATTTCAGATATATTGATATTTTTGTGGAGACATAAAAATCCACCTGAACGCAGTCACTCAAAACCTCGAGGGCACTTTCTTCACCACACAGAGGAGTTCAGTATAAAATAGTTTAAGAAACATATTCAATTTGAATGATAAATAATAAATTCCCTTATGTACAAAAATCATTATTTTCTTTTTTACATATGCACATATTGACAGGGTCCAAAAATGTAACTAGAACTTCCATTTGGGGGGAAAAGAAGCTCATTGATTAGAAGGAAACGTATTCCTTAAACGTGACTGTGAGACTATTTGTCGTTATGTCAGTGATGACAATATTTCCCATGAAAGGCGATATTTTCGTAACAGTCTCTTCTTTGAGCAGCTCTGCATAACTCTCTTTCTGGTCTGGCACCGCCAACACCAAACTTTCACTTATAGGCTCAGGAACGGGTTCAGGTTCCGGCTCTGGTTGGACTTTGGGCTCGGGATGTTGCGTCTTGGTCTTTGGACAACTTAGATCCATAGGCTGCTCTTGGCTGTCCGTATCTCCAATGTCACCCTCGCTAGCACCTCTGGGACGGGACCCACTACAGTGGAGGTCCATGGGTTTTTCTTGAGGCGGGGTTGCATCTACTACGCTGGGGGTGCTAAAGCTCCTTGAGCTCTGGAACACCTTGGAAACACATCTTTCCTCCACGGGCTCCGAGAGTTTACGTTTGCGGTCGGCCGAAAACGTAGGGATCCTAATGTGGTCAATGTCCGTGCGACTCAGCATATTTGTGTCCATAGTCCAGGAAGTTTGGGGCGAGCTCGCCGTTAGCTGCATGGGTAAGTCGTCCGGCAAATCGGCCTGACCGCGAGCCACCTCCGTGTTATATTCCTCTGCAGTGCTGGGCGAAGGCTTTGAGAAATGCCTGTCTTTTGGGCAACACTTCTTGGGGTGGTCAGCTGCAGGGGGCGAGCGTCCGTCACAGATCTCTTTTGGTACCCCGTTCTCTGGGTGCAAGGGCTCCCCTGTTTTGGTTTTGTGCGATGGATTGCTCTGCGACGACTTGGCATGCAGGGCTTTCTCCTCGCTCGACGGCTCTCCCTGTTTACCCTTAGACCCGTGAGCCTTGTGACCGTCCATGTACTTGCTCATAACGATGACGATACGTCCATTCTTATCTTTGTTCTTGATTATCTTCATTTTGCCACCACCACTGGTCGGGGCTGCGGCATCTTTAGAATGGAGCTTGAGGGAACCCCCATCCTCCTCCTTGCCCTCCGCTACCTTGGCGTTAACCGCTGGTTTCCGTACCTCAACTGCGAGCTCCTTAACCTTGCTCAAGCACCCCGTGTCTTTGTCGCGGACCCATTTCTGCTGCAGCGCCAGCGGCAGGTTCCAGCCGGGGTTGGCTTGTTTACCGGCAGGCTCTTGAATTTTGACCACCTCCTTTAGTCTGGAGGCCGGTGCGTCGTACATGTTGAGGTCAGGCTCATAATGGTGGTGCTTCTTGCTGTTCAGCTGGTAGATCAACTTCTTCTTGCCGTTGGACAGTTGGTCAGGAGGGGCTTCCTGGCTGTTGGGCTGGTATTGATGGTGCTTCTTGCTGTTCAGCTGGTACTGCTGAGGCTGGGTGCGGGACGTCTGGAGGACATCTGTCATGGGGCAGCTTTCGCCATCCTGGGAAGTCTCCTGAAAACCTGTGGGAACGTTGGATCGCCGGGCAAAGGAAGGAACCTGTGGAGGATAGACACAAGGTGGATGGTAAGCTGCTGCCCTAGATATCTCACCACTACAACATGTATGTCTATTTTTTTGTCAAAGTAATTGAATGGTGATTGATGATTAACCGAGGCTGGAGCTGTGGCAAAAAGGATCGACTACTCCCCTTCCAACTTCTCACACACAGATCACGCAAGACAAGTTGCAATCCTCTTAACCTAATCGATTTCAGTTGTACTTTGTCTAAATGGTTTAGTGCAGCAAGCTAAAGAACCAACTTCTGCATAAAACTGTATAAAATAATAGTTTCAATTTATAAAACATGCATTCATAGACTCAAACATAATACAAAGCAACTGAAGACACGAGAGAGTGGTTATATTATAGTAATATTGGACTAAAGTGGGAAGGAAAGGAGCTTCATGTTAGTGCTAACCCCCCCCCCCCCACACACACACACACACACACACAAACACACACACACACACTTACTGGCTGACCCTGTGAGCCATCAGAGGGGCACTGTGGTGGAACCCTAAAGCTGCTCAGGCTATGACCCAGGGTCACGGAAGTGCCACTAGACATGTCATGCTTTAGCCCTGATGCCTGACAGAGAGGTGATTCTCCACAACACAGCAATGCTACGGATGGCTCTCTCAAAAAATATATATAATCACGTTTGGCTTAGTTCTTGTTAAGTCCGGTCCTAAGGTAGCCCAAAGGATGACTATATTATTTTGCAAGAGTGTGCTTTGTATTATTTTTAAAGCAAAGAGAGAGATGCTGGGAGAGAATCTTATTTTTTATACATAAAAATGAATAGAAATAAGATAACTAAACACGTTCTTTCTTTGAATGGGTTTCATTCTGGACAAATGGAACAGTCGAACGCAAGCCATTCAAATTAAAAAGAGGTAGCCGTTGTTCCGATATTTTATTTAGCATTTCTCATAATGAACACATTGCAATAAAATGTGTGTAGTGAACCAACACTCCCATTATCTTGGGCAACAAAAGCTCAGTTTGAAGAGCACCAGAGTGCAATCAAGCTTGAACTGAACCTCTTCTGTCTGTATTTTTATATTTTTGTCCTTGACGTCAATCTAAATAAAAAACAATCACAACTACAGTTTATCAAAAATCACATGAGACTGCCATTTTGCCTCTCAAAAAATCCCATGTCTTAATTTAACACATTGGGGGAGCTTAAGGACAAAGTGTGTCTATGAATATATGTATGGAATTGGTCTTACCTGGAGTAAAATATGTTTTGGTTTAGGCCCACGCTTGCGATACCCCATCAGTTGCTCTTGCCTCTCTCTGTGAAAAAGAAGCAAAAATGTTTTAATGCAATGCTAAACATGATCGCATTTAGAAATATTTAAACAATAAAAAACAACATTATATATCATCAGATCTGTAGTCCAAAAAATATTGATAATTTCAAACATACCATAGTGCGCTAAGAAAATACACCAGCCTTAAAAGAGCAAGACTATTTGACCCCTAATGCAGGTTTATATTCCCATTCAAGGTCGAAAAAGGAATTTTGATTTGAAGGACTAATGATGGCACACATGTGACTTGATGCAAGGCACTGTGGGACTTATTTGCATAGCTCTCTCCATTGTAATTGGCCCATTCCAAACTCTCATTATGGGGGCGAAATTCAATTAGTTGTAGGACAGGGAGGGATCTCTAGTTTTCCTTTCAGACAGCCCCTCTTCTGTGCTCCACCTTTCATATCGCTCCCATTTCTACTTCCAGTCACATTCAAATCCTAATTAAAGGTACGCTTGAAGCGGGACAAAAGAAGGGCCAGGTGTTTTTAATGCAGGAGTGGGCGGTGGACACACACACACACACACACACACACACACACACACACACACACACACACACACACACACACACACACACACACACACACACACACACACACACACACACACACACACACACACACACACACACACACCCCTGCTTTTGTAACAACAAATACCAACACACTCCAAAGATAAGATGATTAACATCACGCTAAGCTGCCTCAGGCACCTTGTTGAGTCATTTCTTATTGACACCAAGGCCACCAAGAAGGAAAGGGGGGAGGGGTTGTTATTATGGCCTTGGTGACCACAACTGGGCCGATGCATTAACCTGTCTGGGTGAAGTATGGTTCCCTGATAATAATCCTCCCGACTCATCAATAGCTCGTAAATAACCAACAGTAGCAGGGGTCCCGGGTGAAGCGTGCAAAGCCTGATAGACGCGGAGAATCTCTATATCAGATCTCACACAAATTGAACACAAACAACCACTCCGATCACAATGGGCAAAACATGAGCGATTTCACAGAAGGGAACAGCCAATGGGGCGACCCCCTATTTACAGAAGATTTGGCAATTACAGCCTTCCCCTCTCACCGTCCGCTACCCTCCCCCATGCCTTTGGGGAGCCGTGCAAAGTCCACACACACAAATACACACGCACACACACAGAGCAGATCACTCCTCCATGACCATCAGTGCTACCTCCCCCCCCACCCCCAGCCCCCCTCCCCAAAAACGCACGTGCAGGCAGTCTGCTGTGGGAATAGGGAATACGGGGGCAGTGCACTGGAAATGTTAGCGAACACTGGATGTCAATGAGATTTTTTTCTCTCCTCCCAAACCCTGATGTCTGCTGGGAGGGTGGTCTCCTGGGCCCCCTATAGACTGTGTAGCGTTGTAGTACACCACCGCAGGGATAATGTGCAGGGCTTATTCAGCATATCCATTTAACAGCAATATAAAATATGTGTTGCGACTCAGCGGTGTTAGGGACAATCTACTGGCACGAATTTGACCCTATCCATCGTTTTGGATAGCTAATTGCGATAACTGTAGTTTTGTTTTGAATGTGGAATTTAGTCCACAGTGTGATTGTCCACATGTGTGACATTGGGTTATAGTAGCCTTAAAAAACTAATAATGTTTGATTCTAATAGTACACTAATCATGTGTATTATGCCATTCCACAACCATTCCGTAACTCACAACTAGCTTTGCAGCCACTGTCGAGGGAATATCCATTGCGTTGATGGATCTCAACAACAGCGTTACTACAGCGTGGCCATGCCCCCCATGCCCATATAAGGCCATGGCAGAACTACGCTCAGCTGCCATGACCAAAGTCTCACCTGCTTTGGAACGCGACGAGTAGGCGCGGGTCAAGGATGTTTTCCTCAGGTTCCCACGTGTTGTATCTGTAAAAAAATTGGAGAATATAAATATACGTGTTCAACAATGCTTATTTGGGGCTTATACGCGCTTGTCTGTTCTAGATAGGCTGGCGGGCAGGCCCACGTAATTAGGTTACTATAGCTTATTTTGACCCTTAGCGCGCGAGGTGGAATGGTCAGGTGCGCGTGGACTCCATAATTAAGTAGGGTAATATGCATATATGTAATGGGATACCTCTTCAAAATATTGGATGATGGAGATGATGCTCACAAAATAAGCATCAAATGGCTGCTACATCCTAGCCCTGCACACGATGGGCACGTCCCGAGTAGGCTACACTGCACGGACGAACGTAAGAAAATGTCAAATTGAGTCTGCTACGCTCCAAACGGCATGGAAACAAGTGTCTTGTAGCATCGAGTTCTACAGTCGGCCATTTTAGCACTACTGTCTCGCAAATTCGCTGGCAGGGCAGAAATAATTAAAACAGGATTACATGGCTGTGTCTACCCCCTTCCCTCGCATAAATTAGTGAAGGCATCCGTGGATACACTGAAACGCATACCAACCGCTCTTTCCAGCCAAAACACCAGTGCGCGCACAACCTCCATGATAGGCGTTAAGACCATAGCATAACTGCTGCAAAATATAACAGCATTCCCCTTCAAATTCAGTGTCTACTTGTTAAGAGTGTAATTGGCATATAGTATATTTAGACTTACTTCGGAGACCAACCTCGCCACTTGACCAGGTACTCTATTTTGCCCTATGGGGGAGGGCAAGAAAAAATTGTAAGGCTTATTCATAGCGAAACAAAAATCCAAACGGATCTCGCTTAATGTTTCGCGCCGTCTACATACCTTGCGAATGCGCTTCTTTTCGATTCCCTCTACCGCAAAGACGTGCTCTCCGGCCGCAGGTAGCTCCATTCTCGTTTGAATCCGGCTGCAGCGAACGGAGAGTGAAATGTTGGCTCCAATCTGTCGATGCCTTCACTCGATGCGTCCACAGGCTTGGTAGTTTTCCAGTTACTATTAGACCCCGCTGTATTCCCTCCTCCTCTCCTCTTCTCTCTGCCTCGCTTTTACCCGCTCTTTCTGTCTCTCTCTCCGTGACACACACATACAGACTGTAGCCTCACTCTTTCGCACACACCGGGTGCTCCTGGCTGCAAGCAGAAAGACACTCGCTGTAACTGCACGGAGTCGCTCAGCGCAAAAAGGTTCAGTGGGGCGCGTGACGTCAGCACGAGGGGGAGGTGAAAACATTGCACATCCTTGCTGGTCACTGTTGGACAGCGGGGTTCGACTGGACGGAGTAACCGCTGGAAATGTAAAACCCATTTGTAGGCTATTTATAACGGCAGTGTTCAATGTAACTGCGAATAAATGCATACGGGATGTTACTGTCCAATCTAAATATACACTGCTATGCTAAACCCCTTGATGTTGCCGATGTAGCCTCCATTATAATTCTCAAGTTTCAACGCAATTGTAGAAATTTTTTTTTTTATGCAGGTTATCGCTAGGGAAGCTAATGCAAATATGTTAAGGGGTAACATAGTGATCTGGTCTATTTGCTTAGCAATGTAGCCTTTCGACCGCCGTCTCATAGTAATTTATAGCCTACTAAAAGTTTAGATGTAGACAGACATAGGCCTGACATGATTGTAATATTTAGGCTCAGAGCACAATAACGTTTGTAGGAACTACTTCAGCTTTTAAATTTGGATATTTTCTTCCAGACTGGTTGAGATGTGACACCAGTTACAAAGCCAGCAGACCAGAACGTAATTGACACCACCCCTGGACACTTTACACGTGAAACAAATACATACATTTGCGTTACATCCTTGTGGGTGCCTCATTTCCCCTGCTATGTAACCCCCTTGAGGACTCCTGCTCGAAATGTGTATAGCGGGAAGCTTATGTCGGCCTGGTAGCATAACCTCGCAATGCAAATATAGGTCACACTCGTATCTTGAAACAAGTGTCCTCCGGGCGCCTTCAACTGAAATCAGTCCGCTGTGCAGTAGCCTCGGCTGCTCACCTGCGGTAAATGGAAAATGTAGGTTTTCCATTTAAGGCAAGATTCCATTCCATTCCATTTAAGGAAAAAGCATGAGGTAGCCTATAGGCCTACTGTTAAGTCAAAGACTACAATAATGTATGTTATTAAACCAATATATTGACTGAGTTTACCAGCACAGGTGTTTTGCTCGGCTCTCGTTACAAAAACAGTCCTTTATCTAAATATGAGCCTAAGAACCGACGAGCCATACGTGTTGTAGCCTAATTATGGTCATCAATGGTTAATCCACGATAGGCCTATTTTCAGACAACCAAACAGACAACACCCATCTGCGCCCACCATTTGGGTCTGTTCACAATCATTTGTCCTTAAAATGCCCTTCAACTGAAGCTGTTGAAATGTTAGCGTATGTCGTCAATCCAACATAGGCTACAAAAAAGATAGTGAAATAATAAACAGAAATTCAGCAACAGAAGGGTTAAAGAGAAACCTTTTGCAGCGCGGCAGCCGCCAGCCTATCGCACGCAGGCACGACCTATCGCAGCCACTCCATATATGGTAATAGCCATAAACTGGGTACGTTTCGCCCTAATATTGCCGATTTCCTGACTTTTGGTCTCGATATCGCTACAGGACGCAAGTAATGCCTCGCCCGTGTCCGATAGGGACGATAAATTGCAATTTCCTGGCGTTATTCCCGCTTTTCATTATGCCCTTCAACCACGGTCACACAGCGCATACGCCATGCCTCCCTAGCAACAGCATGGAAGAGACCAGAGATATAATTTAGCTCCAAAATCAAGCCCGTGATTAATGTCATAGGATGGGTGGCTCCCGAGGCATCCGCCTCTCCATTTCATCCTCGATAGATATTTGGATATGATAACCACACGTTTCAAACGTGCCATTTATATGAGCAGGTTATATTCTCTGTCGGTGCTGCGCAGATATAAGCAGGTGAAATATTGTTGTTGACATTTTTTGAAAGAAATCAAAATGCATTTAGCAATGCCTCCGACACCACCGTTTATTAGGCTATAATGTGTAAGCTTTGTAACACATCGTGTGTGTGTGTGTGTGTGTGTGTGTGTGTGTGTGTGTGTGTGTGTGTGTGTGTGTGTGTGTGTGTGTGTGTGTGTGTGTGTGTGTGTGTGTGCGTGTGCGTGTGCGTGTGTGTATGCTGCACCATTGCCTTGGCCATATTGGGTCACAAACCAATGAACTGTGATCACTGCTGACCCTACAATACAAACTTCTGAGTTTTCAAAAAAATTAGTCTCATATAAGTAGCCTATAGCCTATATGTGTCGGATCTCATTTTCTAGTTCCCATTTCTGGAGACATTCAGTGTTTTATAAAGAGTTATTATTATCATGAAGCGATCCTCTGTGACACACGTTATTTGGGGGAAAAATGTAGACAAACCAAATGCGAGCAATCGGTTTAACTTCTCGTCTTGTCACCCACCTCGATTTTTACATTAGTTTTTGCCAACTAATTTATTTTGGATGAACTGGGACGTTTCCGGTTTATTCGACCTTAACATCAGAAGGGTGAGCACATCTGTGCTTAACACCCTCAGATCCGCGGCTAAATAAGGGGTTACTTTAAAAGACGCAGTGCAATTCTCATTTGGCAGACCAAACTCTTTCCATCGGCCAGACGGAACACCACTGCGATGCGAAACGTTTAAATGCTAGGCCTATATGTAGGATAAAAGTGCAAGGCTTTGGGCATATAGAATAGCAAGTGTTTTTTTAAAGCTTGTATTTTGAAGAATCGATCCTACGTGCTTTGCAATAATTCATCTGTTACAGCAGCACCGATGAATTAATCAATCAGTTGTAGCCTCCAGAATGGCCTATAGGCTACTTCATGCTGCTGCACCCAGCTCCCCGGGATAGATAAGGAGACCCCTCATTTTTAACTGTCACTTGTCTATCTCTATATATCCCTTCGGCCTAATGCTTTTTAACGGAACCACGGAAGGATTTTTTACGGAACCACCACCGCGAGACGGCGCGGTGGTGGGTGAAGGTCAAATAGTTGAGCTATCTAAATAATACAGTAGCCTACTGGAAATACACAAGTGACTCAAATGAGGCGTATGAACAATTCCTTTACCGAAACGACAGTAATATGCGTATGTTTTAATGGTCATTATTCAAACGAAAACCAGTGACTCGGGTGCTGCTTGTCTAGGGCAAAGAACACTTCCAAACGGAACATTGTGACTCCTGTTTAGTCAAATGTTAGCCTATGCATGCCTGATCATATTTGACCCGTGTGTGTGTGTGTGTGTGTGTGTGTGTGTGTGTGTGTGTGTGTGTGTGTGTGTGTGTGTGTGTGTGTGTGTGTGTGTGTGTGTGTGTGTGTGTGTGTGTGTGTGTGTGTGTGTGTGTGTGTAGCTCGTGCTCGGCGGGCTTTACTGGACGTACGATACCAAGCTTATTAATGATCGTTTTTTCGAGCAGGCGACACTAGTCGAGGGGTTGTTAAATTGATAAAGGTGTGACTGCGTGACGGATTGGATGGCAATAGAGACACGTCGTCGGGTCAGGCCTGTTGCTCTTTATTGAATAAAACCTCCGTCTATGTTTTTACTAGTTTTAACTTAATTAGCGCTGTGTCTCTCACGGACACGGCCCCAGTTGGCTCGCAATGGGCGCTCGATGATATCTCTTATTATCTGGAGGCCTCGACGGCCGTCCACCTACGGTTGTATCAGGAGAAGGATGAAAAGAGGAATGAATGAATTAAATTACAATACGTTTTGCGGAATATAGGCTGCAGAGGGACACACGTATTTATGTATCCTTATTTATATAGGCCGAGCCTATATATAAAGAATGTTTGAATCAAATATATAACTGAAAGGGGAATCCCACATTTATCGGGAGGATCTTCTAACCGCACCCACGTTTTAGGCGATCATCACAGCTGTCAAACACAACGAGTAAGGAAGATGGATAGAAATAAATATCTCTCTATATATACACATCTTGCAACCTCATTTTGTTGATATATTTATATATGTAGTCCATGTAATGTTTTCCATAAAGGAGACATTAAGCTTAGTATACAAAAGCACCAATCAACGGCTGGTGTCACATTTTGCTTCATTCAGGTGTTTACTTACCCCCCTCCCCCCACACACCTCTGTCTGTCATGCCCCTGACATATGTTTAATTATGATAATTGAAACAAATGAAAGCCATTAGGAAGCCATTCGTCTTGGTGCGAGGCATCCACCGATTTTTTAATGTGCTACGGAGGGGCTATGGGGGTACGGAGCGCATGGGTTGGGGGGGTTTGGCGGCGGGGGTGGGGGGATTGGGGAGGAGGTGGGGTGCAGCAGGAAATTCCTCCTCCAGTCTCATTGTCACGGCCATTGTTGAAGCGCCAGCCATGGGGTCTCGTGGAGAGGGGTGCTGCTTCTGGCAGCAGGGTGGGCTGCCCATCTCCCCATCTCCCCCCCCCGAATCCCACTTACCTCCTCCCCTTCCTCCACCATCCCTAGCCCCCCTCTCTCTCCTCTCCTCTGCCTGTGTGGAGGCTTGTCGTCGTGTGGGGTTCTCCTCTCTCACTCACAGGCACACACATACACACACACACACACACACACACACACACACACACACACACACACACACACACACACACACACACACACACACACACACACACACACACACACACACACACACACACACACACAGCCCAGCCAGGGGCCTGAGCAGGGGGTGTGTGTGTGTGTGTGGGGGGGGGGGGGGGTTAGCCGGAGTGGGCGCGTGTGTGTGTGGGCGTGTGTGTGGGTGCGTGTGAAGGAGGGGGTACTGGACGGTGGGTGGGTTGGGGGAGGAGGGGTGCGGTATGCTCCAAGGCAGAAGGGGAGAAAGACGAGAGGGAGACGGTGTGAGGGGGGAGATAGGTGAGGGAGAGGGGGAGAAAGAATGAGAGATGAGAGATTGAGGAGAAATAGAGCTGAGAGAGGAGATAGAGGGGACGAGGGGAGAGGGAGGGGAGAAGGGGGAGAGAGAGGGGAGAAGGATGAGGGGGAAAGGTGGAGATCAGGGAGAGAAGGAGGAGAAGGATGAGGGGGAAAGGTGGAGATCAGGGAGAGAGGGGAGAAAGATGCCGTACAAATTGGTGAGAGAGGAATGAGAGGGGAGAAAATGATAGAGAGGGGAGAGAGAGAATGAGGGATGAGGAGAGCAAGGGATCGAGGGGACGAGAAAGAGATATAGGGCGAGAGGAGAGGGAGAGAATGAGAATGAGGAAGAGGATGAGAGAGAGTGGGTCAGAGAGAATGAGACAACGAGGAGAGAGCCACGGCAGAGAGAGAGTGAGAGGGATGGGGGAGAGGGCCTCGGCGCGGGGGTATTCTAGCGGGCCGGCCGAGGACTGGCGTGTCGATTGCGTATCGAGCCTCGAGGTATCGAACCTCCACGACGGGGGGAAGAGAGAGAGAGAAAGAGAGGAGTGGGGCGGGGCGGGCAGGAGCCTTAATCAATATCCCCCAGACGCAACCCCCCGCCGCTCCAGAACCCTCAAGCGAGGGACTGGAACATAGACCAGAGAGGAGCCGGGTACCTGGGAAGGCTGGGGGGGGGTCTCTAACCAGGGAGCAGAGCTGGCTCTCCACGTGCCTGTGAGCCAGATATAGCGCCCTGCTCTCTGATGCCAGCCTAATGATGAGTGACGCGGGGGCCCTTATCCTAAGAGCCGGCTCTCACCGTTCCTCCCGGCCCCGCACGTCGTCTCCTGGGAACAGATTATTTGCCTGTTTTTTTTTCTATTGGGTTTTAATTTACATGCAAGCCTGAAGCGCCATGATTTTTTTTCTTGCTTTCTTTCTTTCTTCATTTCCCCCCTTTTCTCCCTTTTCTGCCTTCCCTCTCTGTCTTCTCTTGTTAGTTCCTTCCGTCTTTCTATTCCATCCGCTTTTCCATCCTTCCTTCCTTCCATACGACCTGTTATCTATTCCTTCCTCTATTTATTTCCTCCCCTCATTCCTTCCTTCTCTCCCTCTCTCTCTATCTCTGGTAATCTTTCCTTGTTGCTATCAAACTATCACCTCCTTCCCGTCATTCTCGCTAGCTGCCCCTTCTTTTTTGACCACCCATCCTTCCTTCCTCCTCCCTTCCGTTTCCTTTTCCCCGTGGTGTGCTCATTATGGAGCTCTGGCAAGGACAGAGGTGGTGCGAGGTGGTTGAATTGCGCAGCGCAATGGATGGGCATCCTAAGAAGTGTCCACACCAGGGAAACCCTCTGTTAGGTTCCTTCAAAATGAAACACGGGCAGACGGTGAGAGGGCATCTTAACCATGGTTAACAAAAAGATCAAACACAGAGGGTTGGCAAGAGAGAGAGGAAGAGAGGGGAGGGCAAGGTGAGCAGATACTGAAATAAAGACAAGAAAGTGGAGCGTTACAGCGAGAGCGGCTGAGGGCGAGATGGAGAGAAATTGGGGGAGGTAACAACTGGAGGATGTTGATGGAAAGACTATCTCTCCGTCTGAAAATGTTATATATAATAATAAAGGAAAAAAAGAGAGGACGAGAGAAGGAGAGCTGGCAGCCAGACTTGTTTAATGTGCGCGTCTATCTATATGGAAATGCAGCCGGGCCGATATGAACCCTACAGCTTCTGTTTTTATTATAATTCACTTTCGGCTTTGATTGGCTGAAAAACAGAAGAGGAGGAGAGGAGGAGAAGAGGAGAGGAGGAGAGGAGTGCCGGGGAAGAGCAGCCGAGAGATAACACGAGAGCTCGCTTTAGTTGTGCAAAGAGCACATTAGGGATTTGTATTACATTTAGAGAGATAGTGGGGGCCGCCTGGCGTTTTGAACAAAGGGTTGACAAGCAGTAAAAATGCCATCCACAGCTCTTCTGTTATTTTAAGTCATTGCAAATAA
>NC_079413.1:13018587-13033587 GCF_026213295.1 Gadus chalcogrammus
GGAAATGTTTCTGTTGGTGTATGGGGTGGCGCATAAAGCAGGTTTGGGAATGAAACGGATGGCAATGTGGTCTGCGTGATTGAGAGAAAAGCATGGCAGGAGAAAGCTTAAGTAGGTTATTACTTGAAAAGGATTGGGTACGCTTCTTTCTTTCCTACAAGGATTATGCTCCTGGAAACAAAGAAAAGGACATGCGCTCTTCTGTGTGTGTTTGTGTATCTACAGTGCAATGTTATTTCTGCCCTGGGGCCCCACGCAATTAACACCTACCACCAAACATGCTGAGGTTGCAAAGGGGCGTGTTTGTTAATCTATGCTTTTCTGTGTGTTTGTGTGTGTGTTTCAGTGTTATTTTGTGTGTGTGTGTGTGTGTGTGTGTGTGTGTGTGTGTGTGTGTGTGTGTGTGTGTGTGTGTGTGTGCGTTTGTTCGCGAGTTAATGTGTGCGTGTGTTTGATATTTTTGTTTGTGTGGCAAAAGACCTACCTATCTTTTTTATCTTGTTCTTTTGTGTATTTATGTGTGCGTGTGTATCATGCAGGCTAAACATGCATTGCTGTCGTGCAATTAATGTGATTGTGCTGCACATTAAAGCTTTTTTAAACTGAAGCTGTATTGCAATGTACTTACAAATGTCAGCTAATTTCTATAAAAGTCTATCCTAATTATACACACATACACACACAAACACTCGCCTACATAAATAAACAACATTTACAACCATATATATGTTTCTTTACTAACACTCACATACACACTACACACACATGTAATTCATTACCAACAGGAATTACAAATTCCCCCCATAACGATCAGTCTTTAGAAAATCAATCCCATTTGGATACGTATCAATATACAATCCCATTTGACTCTTCATTAATTCTTACTGTGCGTTTTATTGCTTGCGTGTTAATGTATGAGTTTGGGAGGCAAAAAGCTTACTTATGTTGTGTGTATCATCCTGTGCTTACGACACAGTGTTTGTGTGTGTATATGTTTGTGTGTTTGTGTGTGTGTGTGTGTGTGTGTGTGTGTGTGTGTGTGTGTGTGTGTGTGTGTGTGTGTGTGTGTGTGTGTGTGAGTGTGTGTGTGTGTGTGTGTGTGTGTGTGTGTGTGTGTGTGTGTGTGTGTGTGTGTGTGTGTGTGTGTGTGTGTGTGTGTGCGTGTGTGTGTACGCGTATGCGTGCGTGCGTTTGTTCACGTATGTGTGAGTTGGGGGAGGGTGTGTGCCAATGAAATATGTGTAGATAATTACAGGCAAGGAATTTTCCGGTCGGTATGCAGTGCTGAACGCTCTGTGAAGGAATGCACAACCCTGGAAAACTGAATGTCAACAAAGTTCCATGGAGGAACATGGAACCACCGCCAGTGTTCCGGAGGACAGGGGGAGATTATAAAAAAATGTGTTCTGAGCTGAGAGTTCAAAGAAGGAGGGGAGATCTGTTATCCCCATGGTTACGACCCACGGTTACTTTGTGATGCTTATTAACGAGAAGGGGTCGTACCGAGAAGCTGAACACTCTCCCAGACAAAGCTATCAACATTAACGTTGCCCAGATAAAGCTCCACACATTCGCACATATCTTGGTGTAAGCATCAGTGTCCCTACATCGTGACTTTAAAGGGCCTTCAAATAGAATTGTCTGAGTTCAGAGCAGAGGGGAATATTCTCTACTGGTCGGGGAAGACTGGTAAAAACTGAGGATTTTACACCCCTTTTTTCTTGATAACAGTAATATCTGTCAAAATGTCTCAGAAAACAGACAACACTGTTTAAAAGAAAACATGACAATTATGTGTTCAATGGCACATTAAATCAAAATATTTCTTGCAACCATTTGTTTATTGTGGGCTAGGAATATGTCATTGGCATGCAGTCACCAAAGTTTTTGTTCAACTTTGTTCAAATTTTCAGAATTGAGAGCAACCAAGAGCAACCAAATACATAGATAAATGTCGCTTGATTGACTTTTTTTTTATTCAGATCCCCATTAGCTTCCACAGCTGTGGTCGCTAATCATGAGGTCCACATAAAACAAAAAACAATACACAGACATATAAACATACATACAGTACAAAAACCTATCAATATCACAAAAGTTAGAAACACTGTATATACAACACTTAAATACATTGTACAAACATCATTAACCTCTCAATAAAAAACATATAAAAGTTTGCAAGTACATCTAGCAAAGAGAGTCATTCCTGTTGTGTAGATTCCTTCATCATATGTTGATGATTTTCTTTAGTCTATATTTACCGTTGACGCTTCTTATTCTAATAGGTAAGGGATTCCATTGACTGACAGCAAAACAGCCTTTTCTGACCAGTCTAGTCATATGACTAGATGAAAAAAACGGTTTCCTATCAACAACGGCATTTTGGGTAAACATTACAAGACTAGATGTTACTTTAGCCTCAACGGTCAACCATGACAGACTGTTGTGCATCTTCATGACATAAGTTATAAAAGTACATTGAAGAGCCAATCTCGCAGCTCTATTTTGAGCCAGCTGGAGTTTCTTTATATGTTTTTTAGCGGCGCTGGACCACACAACCATACAGTACCCTAAGTGACAGAGAACTAGAGCCTGAATCACCTGATTCCTGAATGAGCATTTTCTAGTCATAGCAAAACCCTGTCCCATTTTTACAGCAATTGAATCAATATGGTCAGACCATAACAATTGATCATCTATTATAATGCCAAGTAATTTAATTTTCCTTACTTGCTCAATTACTCTATTGGAATTCCACCCATAGATAGATTTAAACAGGAGTCTCTGACAATCCTTCTCCTGGTGCCAATAACCATCCACTTATTCTTAGTGATGTTCAATACTAATTTGTTGTCCTTTACCCAATCAGACACAATTTGTAATTCTTTGCATAATACATCAGTCAGTTCCTTGCATGTAGATGAAGCACAGAACATAGTTGAGTCATCAGCATACATTACTACTTTTGTCTGTTCCAGAACATAGGGCAGGTCATTGGTAAAGATAGAAAATAAAGCGGATCCAGACAGCTTCCTTGAGGCACTCCACAGAGGACATCTTTGTTGACTGATAAGCTTCCATTGAAAAGCATCCTTTGCCTCCTAATAATGTCAAAAGCTGCACTAAAATCAAGCATAACAGTACCCACAATTATTTTGTTGTCCATTTCTTTAAACCATTTGTCAGTCATATGAACAATAGCAGAGTTAGTTTAATGACCAACTCGATATGCATGCTGGGATTTTGTGTTAATAATATGTTCATTTTTAATAAAATATTCTTCGATTTGATTAAAAACAAGCCTTTCCAATATCTTGCTCAGTAATGGTAGTAGACTGATGGGACTACTATTAGCCCCAGAAAAGGTAGCTTTTTTTATTTTTTGGCAAGGGAATCACTTTAGCTTCTTTCCATAATGCAGGGCACGAGGAGTTGGTCGAACATCTATTAAAAATATGACATACAGGACCACAAAGCTCTCTGGCTAAAACCTTGAGTAGTAACCCATCCACATTGTCAATTCCAGCAGATGCTTCATCAGAAAGATGTTACAACATTTCCTCAACCATTTCAGCGTTGACATCTTTTAATTTAAAAGAACACCATTTTCCTCCCATAATACAATTGTCTATCAATGCATGTGATAGAGAGCCATGTTTCGGAGTCAAAGTGGCTATTCATTTATCAATTATATTAATAAAAAATCATTAAAATAATTAGCAATTTCCTGTTGTTTAGTAATGAAAACACCATTACAGTCAACATAAATGTTGTTCATGTTTGATTTCCGTCTCATAACTTGATTCAGTGATTTCCATATTTCCTTGCTGTTGTTTTTAGCATCACTGAGCTTCTGTTGATAATAATCTTTTTTTATGTTTTTGTTCAGCTCGTAACCATGTTCCTTAATCTACAGTATTTTTCCCTATCATTCAGGCAACCTGATTGATTTGCAACCTTTCTAGCATTATCACGCTGAGCCATCAAAGCCTTCAGCTGTGTGTGAAGGCTTTGATAGCTGTGTGTTTCCTGAAGGGGGCGTGTTTGTCAGCCACCTTGGTTAGCTTTTCCATGAACTTACTCAGCGCAATATCTGGATCATTCTCCAAACAGACATCTGACCCCTGCTCATCACTGATGTCCTTCACATAGAGGTCATGATTAAACCTCCTGAACGACCGGCGGAATTTTGTCTTGTTTCCTACCTTAGGAACCTTGATTTTTCTAGTAATGGCAACCAGGTTATTGTTATGTCTGCATTACAGTGTTTTACGGTGTGCCCTTATTTTGATAGGACCGATGCTGGTTTCCGGTCTGTGTGTGTGTTCGAGGAAGTTTAATTAAACAGTAAAACATGTCACAGCTCTCGTTGTTCTTTCACTGTTTTCACACACAACATTGACGACGAAGATGGAGCTTGCACTCCCACCACCTACACCTTTCCTTGCACTACTAGGCGAGCCTCCGGTACCTTGGATTCGTTGGCTTGAGTCGTTTGAGACATACATCGCAGCTCTCGGACTGAACGAAGCTAGCGACCCGCGACGGAGAGCACTCCTTGTGCATTGTCTCGATACCGAGGGCAACGCATATTCAGAACCCTGGGACAGGCGAGAAAGTACAAGGATACTACCAAGCTACTTGAAGCGCACTTTGCGGTTCCACAGATGGTAATTCTCCACCGGATAGTGTTCCAGCAGCGCAAGCAAAAAGCGGGTGCGTCAGTCCAGCACTATATAGCCGACATCCGCAGCTTAGCCGTTTTCTGTAAGTTCGGTGATATGGAGGAGGAATTGATCAGGGACCAGCTCGCGGAACATGCAACCCATCCCAAAATTCGGGAGAAGTTAATTATGTCGTTCTGCACCGGCTGTGGTCGGCCCACAGACAGACCCACGACAGGCTGGGGCTAGCTCGTCAGCCCCAACACCCATACACTCAGTCAGCTCTGGCCTTGTGTCCTTCAAGATGTGCACAGTGGAATTAGATGGGGTCTGTGTACCGTTGTTGCTGGATACCGGAGCAGCTTTGTCTCTTCTCAACTGGGCTACGGTCAAGGTTTCCTGCCCCACATCATGCTGCAGACGCCTTCGGCTGTTCTCCATGGATATGGCAATTCAAAGATCGACTTAGTGGGCTCCCTCAGCTGTTCAGTGCACCATGGCAACAAATCCCTGGCTACCTTCACTTTTCAGGTGGCGCGACATGGAGCTAACCTCATGGGGCTCATCACCAGCTTGGGCTTCGCATTCATGGACAGCTGTGGGGCTACGATTCTCCAGGTCAGCTCACCATGGGAACAGCGATGGCCACCGCTCTTTTCTGGTCTGGGCTGTAATCTCAGCTTTCACCCATCAGCCTCTCCTTCACACGGACATACGGCAGGTCATACAGCCTCTCCGCCGCATTCCCCTGGCTGGCACTACGCGATGACGTCACAGCAGAGCTGACAAAGATGTTGGAACTAGGCATCATTGAGCCAGTCAACGCCACGCCCTGGATCTCTAACCGCCAAATACCCGCTGCCCATATCATAGAAACGGACTTCTCAGTTTTACGGCTCCAAGAGGTTTTCCAAGCATGACCTCCGCCAAGGCTACCTGCAGGTACCACTGCACCCAGACATTCGTAACCTCACCAATATCGTCACACATGCAGGGGTCTTCCGCTACACTAGAGTCCTTTTTGGCCTATGCTCCGCCCCTAGCTGTTTTCAGAAAATAATGTCCACCATCTTCGCTGGTATCCCAGGGGTGGTGATATTTCTGGACGACATCAACACCTGCCATCCACGACGAGAGAATGTGGTGGCGGATATACTGTCACGCTCCACGCCACCTCCAGCTGTGGACCCGAATCCAGACCCCAGCCACCTGGACCTCATCAAGCTCCTCCACTCCCCTCTCGCGGCAACAGTGTCACTTCAAGAGCTCCAACAGGCCTCCGAACAGAACCCAGTGCTCTCGCGGCTCCACACTTTCATCCACTCTGGGTGGCCTCCAGCCTCCGGCCTACCAGACAGTCTGGCAGTCCGCCGCTTTAAGGATGAACTTTTTTGCTGGAACGACCACTGCATTGCAAGGGGCCATTGCACAGTCATACCCTCCGCCCTGCAGACACGTGTCCTGGCCATGGCTCATGAAGGCCACCTCGGCATTGTCAAGGTCAAGCAGCGCTTGTGGCCGGGCATAGATGGAGATGTGGAGGCTATGGTGAGAGACTGCACAGCCTGCCTAGTGAGTGGAAAGACCGGTCCCCCACCAGCTCCTCCCCTTCAGCCACTGCAGTGGCACAGGGGGGAATCAGACCGCACTGCCTTCTACAACCCTCAGGCGAATGGGGGTGTGGAGCGCATGAATCCGACGCTGAAGAACGGTATCAGAGCTCACTTAGCAGAGGGATTTCAGTTCTCAGCAGAACTCCTGCGGACCCTGCTGCACTACCGAGCTACTCGACATACTACGACGGACAGCTCACCAGCACTCCTGATGTTAGGGCGTGAGCTATCATTGCCCCTGGATCGCCTGCATGTTCCGGCTCACCTGACATCACATGACCGAGCACCTCAGCACAACAGAAGGCAGCTAAACAGCGTTTTGACCGGTCCCATAGGGCCAACCACCCAGCTTTCACCATTCTGGACTGGGTCAGGGTCCGGAGGTCCACACGGGGCCATAAGCTCACGTCATTCTGGTCAGCGCCTCTCCAGGTGACTGAGCAACTGGGACCTGCCACCTTTCGCCTTTCAGACGGAACGCGGTGGCATGCACGCCGCCTCCGCAAAGTGGCCCCAAAGACCTGGAGGTCAGCCGAGATCCTGATCCGGACTTTGGAGGCCCAGTTGATCCGGCAGCACGACCAGTCCGTGCCCGCGCCAAACCGGGCTACCTCAGGGACTATGTTGTAGATTCCTAATCGCACTACTGTTCATACTACTGTTAATCGAATATGTGTTGCAGGTTCTAAGCTCATCCAGACTGTTCCAGTTACTGAGTCTGGTCAGGTTCAAAATAGTCTTGTAACGATTTGTTCAGGCTGGACTGAAGTTATTCACAAATGTAATCCGACGGATGCCTACTACGGGTTTTCTAATTATTATTGTGTTTCACTCAGGGATGTGAGTTGTGTCTCCCCTGGGGAGGGGGGAAAATGTTATGTCTGCATGACAGTGTTTTACGGTGTGCCCTTATTTTGATAGGACTCGATGGTCTATGTGTGTGTTCGAGGAAGTTAAAGTAAACAGTAAAACATGTCACAGCTCTCGTCGTTCTCCAGTGTTTTCCCCCACAACAGTTATGATCAATGAAACCTATGGATAAAGATACAGCTTTTGAGCAATGCTCTGGAACATTTGTATAGATATGATCAATACAGGTTGATGACTTGGTACCGGTCTTATTAATAAATACCCTGGTTGGTTGGTCAACAAATTGGGTTAAATTACAAGTATTGACTACTAAAAGAAGCTTCTTCTTCAGATGGCATTCTGAAGAAATCTCCCAGCATAAAATATCCTTGTTTTTTCTGTTATCAATGAGGTTACATATTCCGGTCAAGTATTCTTGCATTCGGGGGCCTATAACAACAACCAAGCAGTATAGGCTTTGAATGTGGTAGGTGAACCTGAACCAAAAGAGCCTCTATATCATCTACCATTAAATCATTACTCACTTTAGCTGGTATTTGACTCTGTATATACATGGCAACAGCACCTCCATTTTTATTCCTGTCTTTCCTAAACAGAGTGTAGTTCGGTATGCTCAATTCTGCATCATCTAAAGAGGAGTCTAGGTGAGTTTCACTCAAAGCAAGTACATGTATGTGATTAGATTGGACAATTTGGTATATTTCATTGATTTTGTTTCTCAGACTACATATGTTCAAATTAGCAATAACCAAGCCCTTTTTTGGTAGGCCAAGGGTTAAGCTTGTCATTTTGTCTTTGTAGAGAACCTTAAATAAACTGAATGTCCTAGGTCGCTCAGCTTGATCATACCAGTGTCTACCTTTGGCCTTGTCCTCTTGGCCTCACAATGAGGCGGTCATAGCTGGTGATGGCGTAATCTCCTCTTGCTCTCGCCTCCTTCATAGCGGGTAGCAGCTCAGCTCTTCTCTTCCTCACCCTTTTAGAAAAGTCCTCACTGATGTAGATTGAGATGTTCTTCAGGTTGGCTCTAGCCCTGGCCATGACTAGCTGTTTATCCTTGAAGAGCAGCAGCTAGATCACCACTGTTCTCGGCTTTTCCCCGTTGCCTCTGAACTTCCCATTCCTATGAGCTCTCTCAATTTCCACAGAGGTCTCCATCTTCAGAGTCGTGGTGAACATCTCTAGCACTTTAGCGTCCGTTTCATCCCAGGTTTCATCCTCTTTGTCAGGACCGAGACCTTTTACCACAAGATTATTCCTCCTGCTTTGATTCTCTAGGTAGTCCATCTGCTCACACTCTCCCTTTGCAGCTTGACCTGATTTCAGATTGTTCACTTGCTCGGTTAAGCTCTTGGACTCACTTTGATCTTTCTTTAACTAATCAACATCACTTTGAGAGTAGTTCAGGCTCACCTTAATTTATTGTGGCTCACTCAGAACTGAGTCCACTCTTTTGTTTGTTGAGTCCATGATCATTTGAGAAAAACTGTGAAATGCAGTCTCCTGCCTCTTCAGCAGATCCTCATAGAAGTTCTTCTGTTGGTCCAGTAATTCCATAACAGTGTCCAATGTCACAAACTCAGGATCACCAGGATCATCGTTTGAAGCACCTTTGTTTGTTCTTCTGTTGCCATTATGACCAGTCATAGTGGAACAGCTCAAACTTTCCTAAACCAACTTTTAGGAATGATATACAGCAGACTTTCTTACCAAGACGTTGCCAGGAGTATGTTTGTTGCGGTTTATGGGGCTCACCCAGCTTTGGAACTCAATCCTTCAGATATCTCCACTTTTAAAACCATCCACCATGTATGAAACTATGGAAGGAGGTATTTGCAATAGCACAACATATGGCTCTCAAAATGTTCAAAGAATTCTTGTTAGAAATCAAAGAAATTAGAGAATTCCTTCACAAACAAACTGGATTCAGCGGCCATCTTGCTCAATACATGTTGATAACCATTGCCATGTTACTCCCTGGAGAACAATTAATTAGGTGAGGGCTGCATGCAGTACTCAATTATTGCTTTCTTTCTTTCTTTCTTTCTTTCTTTCTTTCTTTCTTTCTTTCTTTCTTTCTTTCTTTCTTTCTTTCTTTCTTTCTTTCTTTCTTTCTTTCTTTCTTTCTTTCTTTCTTTCTTTCTTTCTTTCTTTCTTTCTTTCTCTTTCTTTCTCATTCTCTACAAATGTTGGTACCCTACACCTCCAACAATTTAAGCTTGGAATCGCTCGCTACCATTTATATTTTAAAATATTTTAAGATATTTCTTTACATTTTTTAAAATGGAAGGACGGCAAAGCCGTCCGCCCATTCTCTGACACTTAAACTATTTCAGACTTCGTAACTTGGTAAAACACTTTTTTAATCGTTAAAATAAAAAATAAAATGAATTTTGATGTAATCTATACCTTTTTCAGAATCAACAGTTTAATTTCATACCCGCTTTATATATTTAGGTGAGTGCTGCATGCAGCGCTCAACTATTGTTCTTCTTAAGTTTTATTCTTTCTTCTTTATTATTCTGTACAAACTTTGGGACCTATCTCCTTCCTCAATTTTCCCCTACAGACTCCATTCCAATATAAAAATGTTCATATTTGCTTGGAATTTCTGAATTTTTGTAATATTTTAGACTTTTGAAGATATTCTACTTTTAAAATACATTTTTATACAATGGAAGTCAATGATGGAACAGTGGAACAGCCATGTCGGCTTGTTTTCAGTTGGTCTCATTGATTTACGCTGAGATTAGAGTGCGAGACACACACACACACACACACACACACACACACACACACACACACGCACACACACACACACACACACACACACACACACACACACACACACACACACACACACACACACACACACACACACACACACACACACACACACGACTGTAACACTGACATGATTCAACCATTTCAAACTTTATCAGAAAAGCTCAGCTATTCTAGATTTTATCTCAAATGTATTCAAACTTGATCCCTTTTTGCTATTTGTTCAAATCTTCACTTCATTTGTTTCCAACCATTTTAAATGGTTGTGCATGTGTACATTAATTACTCGTTTTAGACTTTTGAACTGTTCAAAGCATGTCACTTGATTTAAGCTATTTAACATTTCTTTACGTTTTAAACTATGTGGCATTATTAAAACATATTTTCAAGCTTCCTTTAATTAAAGCACTCACCACATTTTCTGCAGGAAATTCATTTTCTAGATTGAAATATGATCCTTGGATCACTGATCATCACTTTAGTGTTGACTATGGAGTGAGTTTGCTATCAATGTCATTAGAGTACATTAATCTAAAACCCCAAAAAACAGCATTCAGGAAGGGAATGCAATACAATCTGCTTTTCACAAACTCTAATTCTGCACTCAGCAGAATTCTGTTTATTTGTTCTATTTATTTGGAGGCTACAAAATCCCTCCATAAAAAAGGGGTTTACGACCATAATCCTCTATTCTCCACTGTCACAGACATCCGCGATGTCTCCTGTGCTCGGCCGCACTAAATCCGCGCAAATACACCCATGCACTCGTTTCCAATGTGCACATGCCAGAAGATGCATGAAAGGATGTGGTGGGCCACCACAATCAGCATGGGATTGAGTGTCAGTAATCCAGGACTCAGAGTGGAAGGGAAGGGGGATCTGAACCTGTCACAGACCACGTCCCCTTGTGGCTTTACTGACATTGAGGACAGAATCGTGGAATGATTCTGTTGCTGTGGAAATAAATAATGTCTGGACTTGAAAACAAATTTTTGGAGAGAAAGAGAGTGTGGGTGTGCGTGTGTATGTGTGATTTTTTCCTTTCTCTCCCAGAGAAATGCTTATAAAATACAAAGTAAGGTGCAGGATGACAATTATAGAAGCAGACAGATTACATTCACGGCAAAAATTGAACTGTTAATTAACAGGAAAGTATTGTACAAAAGTATTAATTTTTGCCTGTTTGAACCTGACATTGGCGTACCCAGCCGTGATAAATCATCAAGTGTAAAGGCTAATAGCTCTCTCAGGAATATTGTAAAGAACAGAAATTGTTGAGAGGAAGTGGAAAATCAACCTTAATTAAAAATATATATGTATCGACATTTTATTCTCTCTATATTTATATCAAAAAAAAGAATAAATTGTCTTGATTAATTTAGTTATTCTAGTCTTAATCTTATTCAATCTAAGTCTTCAATGAATCACATGAGGGAATGTGAGTTTAAAAGGACGACTACAACCATAGAATGTTGTCAGAATATGTCCCATTATTTTAATGTATGAATATGCTGCATGCAGTTAATGCCAGAAACCTCATTTTCCAGAAATTGCTCGCAGTTGAATGTCAACAATGGTTAATTGTTAAGCATGATTAACGCCCTACCTACATAGCCCAATAACCGCTGTGAAGATCAATTTACTCAAACATAATTTGTATTGCAAGTATACTGATGGAGATTTGTGTGCTATAAGTGTGACTATATTGTGATATTTCTTCTAGGAGTGTAACATAACTGTGATATTTGTCATAGGAGTGTGAGTGTATAGGGCCCATTTTGGTAGGAGTACAATAATATCATTGTATGGAGAATTTGGTGTAGCAGTATAAGCGTTCAGTGATGTTTCTGAGTGTAGCTGATAGATATATGGCTGCATGTAATAATACAACTCTTCAAACCTTTTGGTTGAGTAGTTACACAAGTTATCAATACTATGATACAACTAGTGTACATTAGTACATGAAAACAAAAGATTATAATGTCATAATTGTATGGTGATATTTGTTGAAGAGGTTTAGCTGTACAGTGAAATTAGAGCTAGGTTGTGAATGTATATGCTGATATCCGTCGTAAAAGTGTAACTGATCACCATTCTATGTATACCATATTCTATATGCTATTTTACATATCTGAATGCATGGTGATAGTTGCTTATACTTGCGTATAATAATTATAACAATAAAATATTCTGTAGTGATATATTGGTAGGGTTGTACGGTGTGAGTGTAGGGCGATACCTGCCTAAACGGATTGGTGTGTATGGTTGGATTGGCAGTGATACTTGCGTTAATGAGTAGGGGTGTACGGTGGGAGCCTACGGTGATGCCTGAGTGAACGGCTAGGGGTTTACTGTGTGAGCATAGCATATGGTGATACTTGCGTAAATGGGGTAGGGCTGCATGGTGATACCTGCTTAAACGGGTAGGGGTGTAGTGTGAGAGCACGCTGATGCTTGCGTAAACGTTTAGGGGTGTACGTGGGAAATCTGCGACCCAGCCGGCAGCGTTGAGGAAGAGGATGGAAGGGTGGTCTTGGTGGGGGTTGTATCCGCGGGTTAAGGGGGGGGAGCTGGTGACGAATGGTAAACGGAAGCGCGTGGGAGTGTTCACCTATGGAAATAAATTGAATTTGGGAGGAGGAATACTTGGAAGAAGGAGAGAGAGTAGGGGAGAGGGAGAGAGAGAGTGGATAGAAGAGGAGCGCTCTCCCTCCCACACTCTAGCGTTGTGTCGATGACAGATAGCAGCTTGGCAACTGATTGACGAGGACAGCATGAGTGAGAGAGAGAGAGAGAGAGAGAGAGAGAGAGAGAGAGAGAGAGAGAGAGAGAGAGAGAGAGAGAGAGAGAGAGAGAGAGAGAGACTCCAGTGGAAAATGGAAGCAGTAGATGCACTAAGTGGCACACAGGAGAAGAAGAAGAAAAATATGAAGACCAGGAGAACTTCTACCCACGCACGTCATCTCACATCAAATATAATTTTTTGTATATATATATATATGTGAGAAGTGGCTGCTCTGCTGCCGGAATAAATGTGAATAGCAACTCACGTAAAGTGGGACCAAGATGAGTCTCAGCGGTTGAGGAGCTCACACACACACACACACACACCGGCAGTCTGGATCGCTAGTTAACAGTTCTTCCTCGTTACAATTATCATGTAACAAGAATAAAAAAGAATCGTATATAGTTATGTTTTAGCAGATAATACATGCCATTAATGAGTAGTAGATGAGGCATTTTGATCGGGGACACGTGAAGATGCAGACAATGAGGGATCGAAGCCAAAACCTTTGGGCTGGGGAATTAGAGACAGAAGGTTCTAGCTCTTAGCATCTCCAAAGGTCCATTCCCTCCTGATACGGGATCAAGCAGTGCTTCTATGTTGTAGCAGAACTTCTCGGCGGAGACGGCACAGAGCTTGGTAACTCTGAGGGGTGGAGTAACGCATTGTTTTCTGTTTCTTTACGTCGATATTCTACCGAACACAACAAATTTGCGCGATGGACGAAGGTTTCAAAAGGGGATTTTTATAAGCGTATGATTACAGGGGCCAGTAGGCACGCTGTTGTATCTTTACAGACATTTCTTTACAGATTATGCCGAGGATGCTTTGGCCAATTATGTGCTTACAGATCTCCGCCTTTCTTTTGCTTCACAAATATGAAGCAAAAGAAAGTGGACGGACTCGTCCCCCCAGATTTGAGCTTGTTTACCATCAGAGTTTAGATATTAATCTAAAGTCGGATTTGTGATACTAGGTCCTTCCTAAACCCCAGCCTGCCTGAGCCCAATGGGGGGCCTGAGTAGTCCTTCCTAAAGCTGTTGGCCCGGAAGGTCAGTCTGTTCCGTACCGTCATGTCCTTCTGTCTGTCAGCCTGTTTGTCTGTCTTTCTGTCTGTGAGTGGTAGATGCGTCATGGACTCTCTCTACAGTGTAGACATCTCAGTCCCCCCCCCCCCCCCCCCCCCCCCCCCTTCCCAGGCTCTCTGCCAGGGCAGGCCAACCCCGTTTGCCAGCCCCTAGCCGGGGACCTGTTGCCAACGGAAACAGCCACCTTTAATTTAGACGAATTGGCCGGGGTTCCTCACCTTAGACAAAGGGGTGGCTGTTTAAAAGGCAACCTTGCAACAGATGCCAGCACACTGATGAAATGGATTCTAATCCGTCCATTCACCACAGCCCCTCTTTGGGTCTTTAGCTCTTCACAGGAGGAGACCTAATGATGAGGAGGGGACTGAACCCAAAACCACACTAGATGAGCACAACAACAGAAAGTAGATGAACCTTCACGTGTGTGTAGTGTCTATAAGAAGGGGCTCCGCGAGCAGTAGGTGAGCAGAAACAGCAGCAGGAAAAAACAAAGCAGTACTGCACAGGGAAACGAGGCTTCGCTCTATCTGGTGGTCCTTGTTGAAACAGGTTCCTCTGAAGGTGAATCCCAGAGGAAACATGGCCGTCGAAAAGCAGACTTCAAATGTTCCTTTCTTCCCGCCGCACTCAGACTATCGCAATTTCACTCGCACCTTTATTTTTCATCATCGCACCTTCCTCTCTCTCTCTTCAAACCTCACCCGCACCTCTCTTTCACCCAAACGTCTCTCCTTCACACTCAACCCTTTCTCCCTTACCCTCACCCACCTCTCTCCATCACCTCTCTCTCTCTCTCACCTACACTCTCGCACAGTCCCCCCCCCCACCACCCCACCCCCCCCCCCCTCTCTCTCTTTTAAAGCCTCCCCACACCCTCCTCCCCTCCCCTCCCCTCCCCTCCCCTCCCCCCTCTCCCTGCCTCAGCCTGTTCAGTCCCAGACGGTGGGTTCCCCCCGCTGGTTCCCTGCCAGCATTTCCTCACGAAGAGGAGGAATAAGCGAGAGGCCCTTTGTAAAGCAGCAAATTAACATTTCTCCGGTACATCGCCTCCCCCCCCCTCCCCACACACACACACACACCTATGCAGGCTATCTTAATGACGGCATTTTTATAAAGAGCAAATATTTGCACAGTGGTAAAAAAAAAGGCTGCTTCCCAGCGACTGCTGGCGAAAGAAGGGGAACGTTAGTTGAAAG